>NW_027454837.1:0-57688 GCF_040206685.1 Ascaphus truei
TCCCTCTCCCCAACACTCTCTCTCTCTGTCACTCCCACTCTGGATCTCTTATTTACCCTATATATCTTAACTGCCCTATACTACACCGAAATCTTAACTACCCTATACTGCTTTCTTCCAGATCTGGCTCAAGCTTCACACGGAAGACATCGGAACCCCCCCCTAACCCAGAAGACAGGTAATGAACACCTCCCCAATGTATAACATTGCGGGGAATGCGCATACCTGGACATTGAGGGACTGCGGATCAGGTAAGATCCCAGGTGGGATTGCTGCTTTAGATATTGTGAAGCGGGGGACATCCAGACACTGGTTAAGGGGTTCAGGAAACTAGTCATTCACACCTGGCTTTTATTTCTAGATCCGACATTTACACACACACACACACACACACACACACACACACACACACACACACATGTAACAAGGACTAATTGTAGTATAATGTAATACAATAAATACATTTATGTCAAAAACGAATGTTGTTCTGACTAGGAATTTATTAAATGTATTTTATTTATATATTTTATTTTAAAGCGGGGGTTGGGGGGCGGGACTAGGGGCGGGGTTGGGGGCGGGACTAGGGGCGGGGTTGGGGGCGAGTAGATTTTTGGGTTGGGCGAGTAGATTTTTTGGGTGATTTGTCGAACACTGTATATATATATGTATAGTGGGTGTGGTGTGTGTGTGTGTGTGTGTATATATATGTATAGTGATGTGTGTGTGTGTGTGTGTGTGTATATATATATATATATATATATATATATATAATATATATATATATGTATAGTGATGTGTGTGTTTTTGTGATTGAATGTGTGCTGTGATTGTGTGTGGTGTGGGGGGTGTTGTTTGTGTTGTGATTGATTGTGTGTGTTGTGTGGTGTGGTATTAGTGTGTGTGTGGGGGTATTGTGTGTGTGGTGTGTCTGTGTTGTGATTGTGTGTGTGTATGGGTGTTGTGATTGAATGCAGTGTTGCACAAACTGGAGGGTGTACGCTCTCCCAAGCTTGGCGCTTGGGGAGACAAACAAAATTGACATTGAAGCATGCTCAGCAGCAGTCAATGCGCACAACCCCACACCCACACACAGCCACACACAAACACAGAAATAGCCCTGATCCATACCCCCCACTCGTGCTTGCAAAATTATGCAGGACACCCTGTGCTCATGCTTGGAGAGTTGGTGATGTCACCACTCTCGGCGGCAGCGGTGGGACGCAGCCCAATTTTGCAAGCGCGAGCTGTTGAAACATATTTGTATTTACATTGTATATCGTTTAATAAACGGGGGGGGGGGGGGGGTTCATGTGATTTTGATTACGTCAGGCAGGGGGGGCCCGAGAAATTAAATGGATGAAAAAGGGGGGCTCGGCATAAAAAAGTTTGCTCACCCCTGCGGAGTCTATCTGACCTTGCATAGCGAGGCCCGCCCTGTCCTGCATGGAGCAAGTCAGGTGAGTACTGCTCCATGCCACTCTCGCTTCCCCCTTGTCCTCCTGCTCTGATTTCCCCCCCCCCCCTGCTCCGATCCCCCCCGTTCCAAAATCTTCCCCCCTGCTCTGGTCCCCCCTGTTCTGATTCCCCCCCCCCCCCCCCTGCTCCCGGTCCCCCCTTCCCGTTCAGATTCCCCCCCTGCTCCGGGTCCCCCCCTTCCCGTTCCGATTCTCCCCCCCTGCTCCGGTTTCCCCCCCCCCCCCCCTGCTCCGATTCCCCCTTGTTGCGAGTGTCTGAGTTTGTGTCTGAGTGTGTGTCTGTGTGTGTGTGAGAGATCAGGGGGGGGAGGGAATGAATGTGAGGAGGACGGATTCAGGGAGTGGGTTTGAGTCAGAGGGGGATAATTGATGGAGGGGGGAGAGTGAGGAGACAGGGGGTGGTAATAGAGGAAGTGAGGAAGAGAGGGGGTGAGGGGAGAGAGTGAATGAAGAAGAGAGGGGGTAAGGAAAGAGATGGGGCTACACCTTGGGACTATCTGCATTAGAGTGGCACCAGACAAGGTGTGTGTGGTGTGGTGTGTGTGGTGTGTGTGTCTGAGTGAGAGAGAGAGAGTCTGAGTGAGAGAGAGAGAGTCTGAGTGAGAGAGAAGGAGTCTGGGTGAGAGAGAGAGTTCTGGGTGAGAGAGAGAGAGTGAGAGAGAGAGTCTGAGTGAGAGAGAGAGAGTCTGAGTGAGAGAGAGAGAGTCCTGAGTGAGAGAGAGAGAGTCCTGAGTGAGAGAGAGAGAGTCTGAGTGAGAGAGAGAGAGTCCTGAGTGAGAGAGAGAGGAGTCTGAGTAGAGAGAGAGAGAGTCTGAGTGAGAGAGAGAGAGTCTGAGTGAGAGAGAGAGAGTCTGAGTGAGAGAGAGAGAGTCTGAGTGAGAGAGAGAGAGTATGAGTGAGAGAGAGAGAGTCTGAGTGAGAGAGAGAGAGTCTGAGTGAGAGAGAGAGAGTCTGAGTGAGAGAGAGAGAGTCTGAGTGAGAGAGAGAGAGTCTGAGTGAGAGAGAGAGAGTCTGAGTGAGAGAGAGAGAGTCTGAGTGAGTGAGAGAGAGTCTGAGTGGAGAGAGAGTCTGAGTGAGAGGGAGAGAGAGTCTGAGTGGGAGAGTCTGAGAGGGAGAGTCTGAGAGGGAGAGTCTGAGAGGGAGAGTCGGAGAGGGAGAGTCTGTGAGAGGAGAGTCTGAGAGGGAGAGTCTGAGAGGGAGAGTCTGAGAGGGAGAGTCTGAGAGGGAGAGTCTGAGAGGGAGAGTCTGAGAGGAGAGAGTCTGAGAGGGAGAGAGTCTGAGAGGGAGAGAGGTCTGAGAGAGGGAGAGTCTGAGAGGGGGAGAGTCTGAGAGAGGGAGAGTCTGAGAGGGAGAGGGAGAGTCTGAGAGGGAGAGTCTGAGAGGAGAGTCTGAGAGAGGGAGAGTCCTGAGAGAGGGAGAGTCTGAGAGGGTGAGAGTCTGAGAGGGTGAGAGTCTGAGAGAGGGAGAGTCTGAGAGAGGGAGAGTCTGAGAGGGTGAGAGTCTGAGAGAGGGAGAGTCTGAGAGAGGAGAGTCTGAGAGAGGGAGAGTCTGAGAGAGGGAGAGTCTGAGAGTCTGAGAGAGGGAGAGTGAGAGTCTGAGAGAGGGAGAGTGAGAGGTCTGAGAGAGGGAGGGAGGTCTGGTGAGAGGTCTGAGGAGAGAGGAGAGTCGAGAGGGAGAGTCTGAGAGGGAGAGAGAGTCTGAGAGGAGAGAGTCTGAGAGGGGTGAGAGTCTGAGAGGGTGAGAGTCTGATGAGGGGAGAGTCTGAGAGAGGGGAGAGTCTGAGAGAGGGAGAGTCTGAGAGAGGGAGAGTCTGAGAGAGGGAGAGTCTGAGAGAGGGAGAGTCTGAGAGAGGGGAGAGTCTGAGAGAGGAGAGTCTGAGAGAGGGAGAGTCTGAGAGAGGGAGAGTCTGAGAGAGGGAGAGTCTGAGAGGGGGAGGTCTGAGAGAGGGAGAGTCTGAGAGAGGGGAGAGTCTGAGAGGAGGAGTCTGAGTTAGGGAGAGTCTGAGAGAGGGAGAGTCTGAGAGTGAGGGAGTAGTCTGAGAGAGGGGAGAGTCTGAGAGAGGGAGAGTCTGAGAGAGGGAGAGTCTGAGAGAGGGAGAGTCTGAGTCTGAGAGAGGGAGAGTGAGAGGTCTGAGAGAGGGAGAGTGAGAGTCTGAGAGAGGGATGAGTGAGAGTCTGAGAGAGGGAGAGTGAGAGTCGAGACGAGGAGTGAGAGTCTGAGAGAGGGAGAGTGAGAGTCTGAGAGAGGGAGAGTGAGAGTCGGAGAGTGCTGAGAGTGAGAGTGGTGAGGTTGAGTGGGAGAGTGAGAGTCTGTGAGGGAGAGTGAGAGTCTGAGAGGGAGAGGGAGAGTCTGAGAGGGAGAGGGAGAGTCTTGAGAGGGAGAGGGAGGAGTTGAGAGGAGCTGAGGGAGAGTCTGGAGGGAGTGGGGAGAGGGAGAGTCTGAGAGGGGAGAGGGAGAGTCTGAGAGGAGAGGGAGGGTGTGGTGGTGTTTGTGTCTGTTCGTCAGTGTAATGAATACAGACACACAACCCCAGTCAGTCACGTCACCCACCCAAGTGTCAGTCACACACGAGTCAGTCAGTCAAAGTGTCAGTCACCCCACACACCCCCACAACCCACTCTGCCTCTCTGTCTAGTTAACATTATGCCCCCCCCCTGAAAACATTTCTGCGGACGCCCATGCCTACACCTCTGCTTCACATGCACCATACCACCATAATGTGGCAACATGTAGCTACTAGTAACATTACCACCATCAACCCCCTTTCTTCATGACTTGGCTTGATGTTGATGTCCCAAATTGAGATATACGCATAACTGGGTTTGCTACTACTGCTTAGTAGTCATAGTAGTAGTAGTAGTCTGACTGCCAGTCAGACACACTAATTCAACCGCTTGGTACAGTTGTGGAACAGCTTTGGTGGAAACATATTTTGTCGTGGGTATTTACCAGCAAGGCTTAACGCATGTATTTTCATTAAGACCTTGCCCATATAACCCTTACCCACTTCAATGGTACATTTGGACCTGATCTTCTACGAGTACTATTGTAAAATACCCTCTCTGTATGCTAATTGGTCCAACATTTTCAAAATGGCAAATGAGTTCTTGTGCTCAAAAAGAATCTACAAATAATAAATAGGGCAATCACATATTTGAAATGGAAAATGTAAGTTTTTTTATTGAAAATAAAATAAGAAAACATGTAATTATTCTCAATCAGGTTTAAAAATAATAGTGTGACAAAAAGAAAAGAGGTTGGGGCGCTCCCTATTTGTATAGGCTTGTGATGTTGCCTGTGTGGTAGTGTGTAACCAAAGAAAGGGTAGTGTATACTTGCCCTTGTTGTTTTCTGCAGTTGGACCAGTAGAGAAGATAAAGCCCGGAATCTTCTTGTAGTTGCAGTGGAGGTGGAGGGTTGGTCAGCGCACGGGATTTTGCTCAAACGTAGAGATAAGAGGATAGGAAGATATGGAACACGGTATTAGTGTTTTAGTAATCGAACGGTACAATACAGCCAAAAGAACTTTGGAATTAAAAATGTATGAAAAATATATTTTTAAAATAGCTTAAAAATCTTTGGAATTAAAGAACCTTGGTAATTAAAAGTAAAAATATATAAATATATAAATATATGAAAAAATATATTTCTAAAATAGCTTAAAAATAGATTAGAAAATCCTTAAATAAAATCCTTAAATAAAATTTAAATGGAATTGTGTGGTTTTTTTATGAACAGAAGCAGAATATGTGCTATATGTGGATGACTAACAGGGTGTGTTTACATAGCCTGTTGTTGGTCTGAGGTAAAAAGGGGATAATGGGGCTGGTTAGCAGAGTTTAATGCGCAGTCTTTCCTTCACGGAATGCTGCTAAAAACAATAACTTTCTCACCCTCCTGGTGGGGGCAGTACGTGAGTTGCTTCTCTCCCGGGGGCCCAAATAGGAAGAAAAGGGCTGAACTCAGTGAGTGAGCAAAATAGAATTTATTAGGTACAGAAAACAAAGTCAAAATAACACTCACAGTACAGCTTTAAAACAGCCCAGCATCAGCCTGATCGTCCGGTGATATTCCTCTCACCAGTACAGCTCCCGTGGTCGCGTCCGACGGCGGGACCGGAAGAGGAGGTCTTACCGGATGTCAGCAGGCTGGCTGGGTCCTTCAATCAATGGGCTCCGGCAGGGAACAACTAGTTTCGCAATAATGCTTCGTCAGGTTCCTGCCGGATGCCCTGTGTCTTCCCTCTTTATAGGCAAATACCTAATTGATGATTGGATTGGTCATCAATTGGTATTGGTACAATTAAATAATAAAATGTAAAAACGACCTTTATTGAGTGTTGGGTGTTGGACTAATGCCCAATAATATGAAAGACCAATAATGCTAAACTCTAAATACATACATAAATATGTTACAAGTAGTGACAATGTTATACACAGTAGATAATTATGCACACATGATCTCTATCAGTTCTATGAGACCTTCCCTCGCTCGAGGTGTAGGCAATTAGTAATCTACAGAGATCTTTAAACAAATCTCTTAAAATTGGTAGCAGGTGCAGCACAATACATTGTGAAGTAAACCTCTAAGTAATTCCTTCAGCAAATTAATTTCATACCTAAAGTGGCCCTTGCACTTAGAACTTCTGTGATGTGTGACATTTAAACTAAATGCAAAAGAGCTCATGCTCAGATGGATGGATTTTAAGTGATATATAAAAAAATATAAAATAATAAAATAGGAATATAAAAATGTGTTGTAAATAAAAATATTGTATAGATGAATATATGTGTAATTGGGGCTACCATATGGTATCGCTTATCTGTTTTGACTATCTGTCCTGAAAAATATATATATATATGGTGTATTACCCAGGTATATTTTTACTTTTAATTACCAAGGTTCTTTAATTCCAAAGATTTTTAAGCTATTTTAAAAATATATTTTTCATACATTTTTAATTCCAAAGTTCTTTTGGCTGTATTGTACCGTTCGATTACTAAAACACTAATACCGTGTTCCATATCTTCCTATCCTCTTATCTCTACGTTTGAGCAAAATCCCGTGCGCTGACCAACCCTCCACCTCCACTTAAAAATAATAGTAACTGTCCAACAAAACCCTACCTCAATAAGGCAACTTCATTACAACAAAAATACTCTTCACCCACCAGATGTCACATGGGTGCCCAGATTCCTACACGATGAGGGCACTTGCCTTAGAAAGGCAAATGTGTACGCTTATAAATATAGCAGCTGGACGTAAGAAACAAAGAGAAGCCAAATTATCCAAACTAAGAACTATATTACAAGAGCTTTCAGTCCTACATAGCCAAACTAAAAGAGCAGACACTCTAAAGAACTGAAAGATGTAAGGATAGAATTAAATAGGCTACTTACCTCCCAGGCAGAGCAATCTCTGAGTTGGTCAAAGAAAATTTTTATGAAAAAGCTAACAAGCCAGATACCATGCTGGCACGTAAAATCCGAAACAGAATCCCCAACTATAATATACATGCGATCCGCAGAAAGGATGGAGCCCTGACATCCAACCCGAAGCGAATCATAGAAGAATTTAAAAATTACTGTGAGAATCTATATAATGGGGAGAAAGTCTCCCATGGAGCTAAAACGGAGGTAGCCTTACAGGAGTTCTTAAGAGATTCGGACCTTCCGAGGCTGGGTAGAGAGGAGAGAGAATATCTGCAGAGAGAGTTCAGTATTGAGGAGGTACTATAGGTGAATAAACATCTAAACCCCCGAGGGCTCTGATGGGTTTTCCAACCTGTATTATAAAAAAATTGACAAATTGCTAGCCCCCCCATTTGCTGAGGATGTACAATGCGGTACTGGCGGGAGCTTCATTCCCACATCGAATGCTACAGGCTTCTATCTCCCTGATACTCAAGGAGGGCAAGGACCCGACAATCTGTACAAGCTACAGGCCAATATCGTTAATAAATACGGATATTAAAATCTACTCCAAATTATTAGCTAACAGATTGAGTCTTATCCTATCCAGACTGATTCATCCGGACAAGGTGGGCTTTACATCCAACAGGCAGGCAGCCGACAACACCAGGTGCATAATTGATCTGATTGAATTGGCTAACAACAAAAGGGTACCGACCATGGTGTTGAGTCTGGCTGCCGAAAAAGCCTTTGATAGGATAGACTGGTCCTACCTTGATGCGGCTCTAAGGACATTCGGGTTCGGGAGTAGAATATTAAAAGCGATCACAGCTCTGTGTTCTGCACCATCAGCAAAGGTGGTACATCAGGGATTCCCATTAGAGATCTTTCAAATTAAGAGTGGCACAAGGCAGGGATGACCACTCTCGCCCCTGCTGTTCGCACTGTGCATAGAACCATTAGCAGCACAGATCCGGAACAACCCGGATATTTCGGGATTACAAATTAACGATCAGACACACAAGATAGCCTTATATGCAGACGACATCATGCTAGTGTTGTCGAGGCCTCTCACCTCGCTGCCCAACCATTTTAGCTTATTAAGAAAGTTTAATAGAATCTCCGGATTTAAACTTAATCAGTCCAAGTCTGAGGCTTTAAATGTGAATCTACCTAAAGAAACGGAAAAGTTGATATTCCTAAACTTCAACTTTAATTGGCAACCTAAAGCAATTAAATACCTAGGGGTTCACATCACAAATAACTACAGGACTCTCTATGGAGCAAACTACCCTAAGTTACTACAAACCCTAAAAGGAGATCAAGGGCGGTGGTCACCCTACGGTATATCTTGGCTGGGTAGCATATACTGTGTTAAAATTAATCTTCTACCTTGCCTCCTTTATCTATTCCAAACCCTGCCGGTCCCGGTGGTTCTAGAGGATATTCGCTCTATGCAGACGCTAATTTCTAAGTTCATTGGAAAGGTAAAACCCCGAGAGTAAGAAACAGACTACTTAAGAGGCCAATTCTGAAAGGAGGGTTGGCGGTACCTTGTTTGTCGTCATACTTTCAGGTGGCCCAGTTATGCCAAATTTCGCAGTGGCACAAAGACCCCACAGCTAAAAGGTGGGTGGTTCTGGAGGGTGAGATGTACTCACCACTAGAAATACAGAATTGGATTGGGTACCCTAAAAGGATGCTTAAATCCATGCGAGAGCCGCTTTCCTCTATGACCAACTCGCAGGCTGTTTGGGAGGCCTCAAAATTTAGATGCTCTCTGACCTCAAAAAATACATTGATGGCTCCTTGACTTAATAACACTCCTGGCCTGAATAGGGGGGATTTCAAAATTTGGGCAAAAAAGGGGTATAACAGACTCCGGGATCTGGAGGGTAGGATTGGAATTAAATCTTTTGAGCAAATTAAATCGGACAAAATCATCCGTAATTCGGAATTTTTTTTAGATACCTCCAGATTCTGGCATACTATAATAAAATCTCTCCACGTCCACCACTGACAAATCTGTATTTCAGAAACAGATACTAGGGGACTAACCTCTCGCATATACAGAGAAGTGGTCTGTAACAGGGATGAAAACACACAGAAGCCCCAGTATATAGCCAGGTGGAGACAGATCTAGGAGAAGAATTAGAGGAGGACGAGTGGGATAAAATATATATGGCAACAGCTAAGAGTTCAATCTGCACGACATTGAAGGAGAACGCATATAAGGTCCTGATGAGGTGGTATCTCGCCCCATTTAAGTTATCTAAATTTGTTAGAGGTTACTCCCCATTGTGCCCCAGACAGTGTGGAGAGCCGGTGGACTTGTTACACATGCTGTGGTCTTGCCCTCGTCTTCAACCCTTATGGGAACAAATTACAGATTGGATACAGAGGATCTTGAGCCGCAATATTACATTGGACACATGGTTGTTTCTGTTGGACAGACCAACGCAGGGTATATCCAGATATACTCTCAAGTTAATTGCACATTTTGCAACGAGGTGCGAGATCGCAGCATTGTGGAAACAGATTGAGATTCCTACAGTGGCCAAGAATAGAAACAGAATTTGGTTGGTGTACCAGATGGAGAAGCTTACGAGTCTAGTTAATGACACTGGCAATAAATTCCAAAACGTCTGATTGCCGTGGCTGGCACAGATGGACATCCCGGGAGTGAATACCACCACGGTGTTGCTTTGATAGTTGCAAATGCGTTCTCCTTTGATTAGTGAAGGGGGACTCCAAGATTAGGGGTAACTATGGGACCGCACAGGAGTCAGTCGAGCTGCAGAGATATGAACGAGAGGCAGAGGATTGAGAGACCACCCCCCCCTCCTTTCCGATGTTATTATGTTCATATTATTTGATGGGTTAATATGGTTGACCTTAGAGTACAAACTCTGACTATGGAATGTTATGTACTATATATGTAAAACGCAATAAAATTTAAGTTATAAAAAAAAGGCAAATGTTACATCCATATTTGAATTATCTATTGAGGCTGCATATGGAGATCCTCTTTGATGAGTCACAAGGCTTTTGGCTGACATTTATAATAGCTCATGGGCTCTTTATTTTTCCTGTTGAAAAATACAAGTCCGCTTGACACTCGCTAGCTAATCAATTCATTGGGTTCTTCCCTTAAATGGATCAACTTCTGGCCTTTCTACTCCTTCCAGTTACAACTCAAAAACGACTGGCTCAGAACTGTGTCCAATTTTAAACTATTCCTATCACCTCTGGTTACTTTGCTTTAAATTCTGTTCAGCATTCAGCTCCTGTATTCTAATCATTTAACACAGCTTTGTAAAGCTCGGCCTGCCCACAAGCCAGACGAGACCCCGGGACTGAGGTGGAAAAGAGTAATACCACACACCTGACAGTAGACAGGGGCACGGCCGGAGTATGGAAGTAGCGTAGATGGTCCGGGTAACAAGAATATTAAATGATACCGTACTTGACAGCTCCTGTGAAGAAGGGTAAAGTTCATAAGCCAAGGGTCGTGGATTGGAGAGAGCAGCGTAGTTGAATGTCCGTAAGCCTGGGTCGTGGAGTGGAGAGCAGCGAAGTAGATTGTCCGTGAGCCGTGTCCAGGGATTATAGAAGTCTGCAGCATAGAAAGTCCAAAGCGAAGTCCAAAGGGTTCCAGAGAGCAGCATAGTAAGGTCTAAAGCAAAAGGTCTAATCCAGGAAGGTCAGCAGAATTTCCAGGGACAGGACATACACTGAAAAACAAGAGAGGCGAGGCAAGGCAACAGCAGACAGCACCAAGGTACAGAAGCTATGCAGAGCAAAGAGGAAGTGGTGAAGGGGAATTAAATAGGGAGCTGGGACCAATCAGGGGAAGGGGAGTGATGGAGGAGCGGCCCAGAGAAAGGCCTGATAGGAGAGCAGAGTGTGAGAGTTTGGGACCAATAGGAGTGAGGGGAGGAAGAGAGGAGTGGCCTGAGTAAGAGTCAGTGAGTAAGAGTCAGATAGGGGAGAATTACCAGAGGCTTTGGGAGTGATCAGAGTAAGGGGAGGAGCGGAGGGACAGACAAGGGAAGAAGGACCTGGGAGGCGTAGCTGATGGGGCAGGGGCGTGCATGGTACGTGCGCCACGTCAGAGGAGGCGGAGAATAGGAGAGACGTACCGGAGGGTTTGGGAGTAGTCAGAAGAAGGGGAGGAGCAGAGGGACGGATAGGGGAAGGGTCAGGTGGGGAAGAGGAACCTGGGAGGCGGAGCTGACGGGGCAGGGGCAGAGACACGCAAAGTGCGTGTGCCATGTCAGCGGGGGCGGAGTCGGGCGCCCGGCGCCAACTAATGGCGGCCTGGGTCCGTGCGCGCCTGTAGGGGTGACGCGCGCGGCCTGGAGGTGCGGGGACAGCGGCCAGTAGCGGGGAACGCCGCCGGGGAGCCTGAACGGCCTGTAATAAAGGTAAGGAGGCACTGGATGCAGGTATACCCGCAGCGCGGATCCTTACAGTACCCCCCCCCTCGAGGGTCAGACTCCGGACGAACCAACCAAGGTTTGAGGGGAAATTTTTGGTGAAAACGTTTAAGTAGCGAAGGAGCATGAACATCCATATGTGAAACCCAAGAACGATCCTGAGGTCTGTATCCCTTCCAGAGGACCAAAAATTGGAGTTTGCACCTAGAGATGCGAGAGTCAATGATAGACTGGACTTCAAACTCCTGTTGTCCAGGTACAATGGGGGGAGGATGCCGAAGAGAGGGATGAGCAAACCGTTTGCCTTGGATAAAAGGTTTCAAGAGAGAAACATGGAAGACGGGTGAAATCTTCATAGAGGGAGGCAGTTGAAGTTGATAGGCCACAGGATTAATTTGTCTCAGAATAGAGAAAGGGCCAAGGAACCTGGGAGACAATTTAGGGGTTGGGGCCTTCAATTTGATATTTTTTGAAGAAAGCCAGACCTTCTCTCCAGGGATGAACTTATGGCCCTCCTGACGGAGCCTGTCCGCTTGTTTCTTCTGCCTTAGCACGGATTTGTGAAGAACTGCATGACTCCTTTTCCATGACTCCTGTAAGGAAGATACCCTCTCATATGCTGCCGGAACTCCAGACCTGGAAGGACGCATGGGAAGACGAGTAGGGTGAAATCCGTAGTTTACAAAAAACGGTGATTCTTGAGTAGACTCGTTTTTGAGAGAGTTGATAGCGAATTCTGCCCAATGGAGTAACTCAGCCCAATTATCCTGAGAGTCCGAAGAAAAACAACGCAAATACTGTTCAAGGGACTGGTTCATACAATCAGTCTGCCCATTTGTTTGGGGGTGGTAGCCTGAGGAAAAAAGAAGGGTAATGCCCAACCTCTGGGAGAATGCACGCCAGAATTTAAAAACAAATTGAGTACCCCGATCTGAGACAATGGACCACGGGACACCATGAATGCGGAAAATTTCCTTTACAAAAATGTCGGCCAAAGTACTGGAATTGGGTAGACCCTTGAGGGGAAAAAAATGAGCTTGCTTGGAGAATCTGTCGACAATTACAAGAATGGTAGTCATACCATTAGATGGGGGAAGACCCACGATGAAGTCCATAGAGATGTGACTCCACGGACGGTCCGGAACCTGGAGAGGTTGTAGAAGACCGGAAGGTTTTTGACGAACAGACTTATTTTGTGCACAGACTGGGCATGACGAGGTGAAGGCTCTGATGTCCTTGGACATGTTGGGCCACCAGAAGGTTCGCCAAATCAAATCATTGTTCTTCTTAAACCTGGGATGGCCAGCTGATCTGGAGGAATGGCCCCATTCCAGAATTTTGAGATGAAAACGTGGAGCCGCGTAAAGACGACCATCGGGGATTTCCAGCCCTTCAGGGACCTGTGTCTGAGATTCCAGAATCTTATCTAAAATGTCAAAGGAAGCGGCAGAGATAAACAATGGGGGGGAAAGAATATTCTCCGGGATATCTTGTGACTTTTCCTCAGTGATAAACTGGCGGGATAATGCATCCACTTTGATATTCTTTGTCCCAGGAATATAAGAGATGGTGAAGTTAAACCTTGAGAAGAACAGCACCCAACGAGCTTGACGGGGACCAAGGCGACGAGCACCTTCAATGTAAGAAAGATTTTTGTGGTCCGTCAGGATCGAAATGGGTTCCTTGGTTCCTTCCAGGAGATGTCTCCACTCTTGTAAAGCCATCTTGATGGCTAACAATTCCCTATTCCCCACGTCGTAATTTCTTTCTGCAGAAGAATTTTTTTTAGAAAAAAACCCACAAGGGTGTAGTTTGTCTTCAGGGGTGGTCCTTTGAGAGAGAACCGCACCAGCTCCTACGTCGGGGGCGTCAACTTCCAAAGTAAAGGGGAGTGTGGGGACGGGATGTCGCAGAATAGGAGCTGAGACAAAGGCTTTTTTAAGAGATTCGAAGGCACGGGTGGCCTCCAATGGCCGTGAGGACGGATCGGCCCCTTTTTTGGTAAGGGCCGTAATGGGTGCCACCAAGGTAGAAAAGCCAGCAATAAATTTCCTGTAATAGTTTGCGAAGCCGAGGAAGCGCTGGATCGCCTTTAAGGAGTTAGGTTGAGGCCATTCGAGTACGGAATTGAGCTTCTCTGGATCGATGGTGAAGCCTTGATCCGAGACAATGTATCCCAGGAAGGTAGTGGAGGATTGGTGAAAGACACACTTCTCCATCTTGGCATAGAGTTTGTTGGCCCGTAAACAAGAGAGCACCATCTTGGTATGACGAATGTGTTCTTCAAGGGCTTTTGAAAAAATGAGGATATCATCCAAATAGATAATCACAAAAGAGTTCAATAGGTCACGAAAAACCTCATTCATAAAGTCCTGGAAGTCTGCAGGGGCATTGCACAACCCGAACGTCATCACCAGGTACTCATAATGACCACTGCGTGTGTTGAACGCGGTCTTCCACTCGTCTCCACTGCAGATGCGAATCAGGTTGTATGCTCCTCGTAGGTCAAGTTTAGAAAAAATTGTCACGCCTTGCAGCCTATCGAAGAGCTCAGGAATAAGAGGCAAAGGGTAGCGATTTTTGATGGTAATTTTGTTTAAGCCACGGAAATCGATGCACGGGCGAAGTGTCCCATCCTTCTTTACAAAAAAGAATCCTGCTCCAGCGGGAGAACTAGATATCCGAATGAAGCCCCTTGCAAGGTTTTCAGAGATATACTCGGACATTGTCTCAGGCAACGATAACGGATAAGACCTGGCCTTGGGAAATTGAGCACCCGGAATTAAGTCTATCGGGCAGTCGAAAGGACGATGAGGGGGAAGCTCCTCGGATTTGGCCTTACTGAAGACATCCAGGAACTCCGAATAGACTTCCGGAAGGGTGATGACTTGTGGGGACGAGGTCTCCAGAACAGTCAGTACCGCAGCGGGTGGAGCAGACACTTCTACTTGAGAGGATCTCCATAGAACAGGAACCTCGGCCGTCCAATTGATGATGGGATTGTGTAATTGCAGCCATGGTAAGCCCAGGATGATGTGAACCGAAGGAGAGTGAATTACATCAAAAGAAATCATTTAAAAATGTCCATGAAGTTCTAGAGGAAATGTCTCCAAGGTAATAAAAGCTGGCTGCAGGGGTCGACCATCTATAGTCTCTAATCCGACCGGAAAGGCCTTCTCCTGGAGTGGAATGTTATGCTGGGTAGCAAACGCCTGGTTTATGAAATTGCCTCCGGAACCGGAATCAAGGAAGGCCTGAGCAGGGGTCTGAATGTTTGCGTGCTTTAGGAGGACCGACAATAGAAGACGCTTAGGGAGACGCTGTGAGGGAGAGGGAGAAGCAGAGATGGTAACCAGTGAGATTCCCCCATACCTCACTGGGCATTGGCATTTCACGGCCTCAAAGGACAGCGGGGCAGGATGTGCCCAGGAGAACCACAATAGAAGCACAGGCCCTCATTTCTCCGACGTAGTCGCTCCGTAGAAGGGAGATGATGTGTGCCCAGTTGCATGGATTCTGGAGCTTCCAATGCGAGCAGAACAGGAAGAGGAGATCTGGAATTAGAAATCAAAGAAATAGCAGTACGAGGACGTTGACGTTCAGCCCACCTCTCCAGAAGTCTTTGATCCACCCGAACGCACAAAGCGATTAAGGCCTCTAGTGAGGATGGCCTCTCACGAGCCGCCAACTCGTCCTTTAAGGTTTCCGAAAGCCCCTGCCAGAAGGCGACGGAGAGAGCCCCATCGTTCCAATCAGTCTCTGCTGCGATAGTCCGGAACTCCAGAGCGTAACGTGCCACTGATCTCCGACCCTGCGAAATATGGAACAAGGAAGACGCCGCCATATTACTGCGTCCCTGGGTGTCAAAAACTAGACGAAATTCTCTTTTGAAATTGGCAAAGTTATAAGTGAGTTCAGGTTTCAGTTCCCAGATTGATGAAGCCCAGGCCAAGGCGTCCCCGGTGAGAAGGGAATACACATAAGCTACCTTAGTACGATCTGTGGGGAAGCGAGAAGGTGTCAGTTCAAATTGTATCTCGCACTGGTTTAAGAAACCGCGGCATGCAAGTGGATCCCCCGCGTATTTACGGGCGTAGGAATTCGCAAGTCTGAGGGCCCTGTTCCTTCACGGGATACTATGGAAGAGGAAGTGGGAACATTGCACTGGGGAATCTGAAGAGAGAGGGTATTAACTTGCTGGTTAAGGGAAGAGACTTAGTTATCCAAAAAATTAAAGTGTTTGGAAATGGTGGTTAAGGTATCTTCCACCTCAGGGGGGTCTGGGTCTGTTGGGCTCTGCATAATGTAACGCTCGGCCTGCCCACAAGCCAGATGAGACCCCGGGACTGAGGTGGTAAAGGAGTAATATCACACAAGTGACAGTAGACGGGGGCACGGCCGGAGTGTGGAAGTAGCGTAGATGGTCCGGGTAACAAGAATATTAAATGATACCGTACTTGACAGCTCCGGCGAAGAAGGGTAAAGTTCGTAAGCCAAGGGTCATGGATTGGAGAGAGCAGTGTAGTTGAGTGTCCGTAAGCCTGGGTTGTGGAGTGGAGAGAGCAGCGTAGTAGATAGTCCGTGAGCCGTGTCCAGGGATTATAGAAGTCTGCAGCGTAGAAAGTCCAAAGCGAAGTCCAAAGGGTTCCAGAGAGCAGCGTAGTAAGGTCCAAAGCAAAAAGTCAAATCCAGGGACGTCAGCAGAATTTCCAGGGACAGGACAGACACTGAAAGACAAGAGAGGCCAGGCAACAGCAGACAGCACCAAGGTACAGAAACTATGCAGAGCAAAGAGGAAGTGGTGAAGGGGAATTAAATAGGGAGCTGGGACCAATCAGGGGAAGGGGAGTGATGGA
The DNA here is from genome assembly GCF_040206685.1 of Ascaphus truei. NCBI lineage: Eukaryota > Metazoa > Chordata > Amphibia > Anura > Ascaphidae > Ascaphus > Ascaphus truei. Next base: position 16,182 of record NW_027454837.1, read on the forward strand.
GGAGCAACACGGAGAAAGACCTGATAGAAGAGCAGAGTGTGAGAGTTTGGGACCAATAGGAGTGAGGGGAGGAAGAGAGGAGTGGCCTGAGTAAGAGTCAGTGAGTAAGAGTCAGATAGCGGAGAATTACCAGAGGCTTTGGGAGTGGTCAGAGTAAGGGGAGGAGCGGAGGGATGGACAAGGCAAGGAACAGAAAGGGAAGAAGGACATGGGAGGCGTAGCTGATGGGGCAGGGGCGTGCACGGTACGTGCGCCGCGTCAGAGGAGGCGGAGAATAGGAGAGACATACCGGAGGGTTTGGGAGTAGTCAGAAGAAGGGGAGGAGCAGGGGGACGGACAGGGGAAGGGTCAGGTGGGGAAGAGGAACCTGGGAGGCGGAGCTGACGGGGCAGGGGCAGAGACACGCAAGGTGCGTGCGCCGCGTCAGCAGGGCGGAGACGGGCGCCTGGCGCCAACTAATGGTGGCCTGGGTCCGCACGCGCCCGTAGTGGTGATGCGCGCGGCCTGGAGGTGCAGGGACAGCGGCCAGTAGCGGGGAGCACCGCCGGGGAGCCTGAACGGTCTGTAATAAAGGTAAGGAGGCGCTGGACACGGGTATTCCCGCAGCGCGGATCCTTACAAGCTTCCTCAAAAGTTACTTGCTCAAGATGTTAAACAAGTCTCTCCTGAAACACTGCAATATATACACTTTCCTATATCCACTCCCACTACTTGTACTAAGCACAGGAGAAGTAAAAGCTCAATCTTAGAACATTAACCCGTTAAATACCATACAGATAAGACTTATGTACACTCGGAAAATATATTCACTACAAAGAAAATGTACTATATACTACACTCTGATGGACTGCATGTCAATTGCAAGCATTTTGGTTAATTTGCCATTCAGCATGAGAGTCATATTGAGTGACGGTACATGCGCAGTGTGCACCCTACCAAAAGCTTTACAAACTGTTTGTGTATTGGATTATAAGAATTGGTCCACTTGTTTGTATAGTTTTAGAGGGCCCTTTACCTCGATAGCCTCAATCATTACTATCACTACCAAGTACATTCATCATGGCAAGGACCTCCAAGGTAGTATTTTCTGAAATACTACCAGTGCTATGCACTGCCCCAGGAAGACAGCTGCAGATTAGGGAGGTTAATACATGGCTAAGGAAGTGGTCTAGGGAGGAGGGTTTGTTTTTTTTAGAGCACTGGAACTCCTTTTCTGAGAGGTGCAATCTTTATGGTAGGGGTGGATTGCAACTCAATGAAGAGGGTTCTTCTGTGCAGGAGGGGGAGAATGATAAAAAGGTTGGAGATTTTAAACTAGGATGAACAAGAAACAGATAACGAACTAAATAGAATAGATGCTGATGGGGGAATAGCAAAGGGTCATGGACGTAGAATGAGGAAAAGGGGCAGTTTGGCAAGCACTGAGACAACCTGTAAGAGATGTGTGCAGAGGTACATATAATAGAGACCGGTTAGGGTGACATTATATCTTGGATTTATTGAGCCTGTTCCTGTATCCAGGAAAAACAACAAAATAACAAACCCCCCCGTTGTAAGGGCTAAATTACTTCCCCAGAGCCTATCTGCAGGACTGGAGGGATATTCCCATTACCAGCTTATAACCCCAAAGTCTCAGGAGGTACCTTAAGCAGGTGGCCCCTTCATTTCAGTCTCTGGCAGGTTCCTGGGTCCTCTGTGTCCAGGAAATATAGGTCTCTGGGTGTCTGAATGTCAGCACAGCCTTTATGCGCAAGACAGTGTCTGTGTGCAGGCTTCTCTGCTCTCCTTCTGTCAGCCCAAATGTGAGCTAAGGAATCTCTCTCCTGTTTCTCACATCAGGCTTTTCTCAGAGTCCTAATCAGCCAGGTGGAGTCTGGTTGATTGCCTGTGTGCAATTAACCAGCTCGCTGCTGGATTTAGAGGCAATGTCTCTCAAACAGTGATAAGTCCCTGTTACACACCCATATTAAAAACAGTTAATACTAGAAAATTTCTAAAGACTAAATGCAATTGGAGTAGAAAGGCAGGAGCAGATAAAATAATAGTAACGATTACATTTTTTTAAAAATAAATGTATAGCCCTGGTAGGTTTGGGCTATTATTCTGTCCTCCTGTGCAATAATCCCTGGTAAGGGCAGGTTTGCCAGGAGTTAAGATGGGTTCTCCCCACTCACTGCAGATCAGTAAGGCAGAGAAAGCAGTGCAGTCAGGCCTGTGTCCAATAAGGGACAGGGGCGGGCTCTTGTTGTATCTGTTTTAATGATCTGCATTTCCTGTATTGAGTCAGTTGCTCCTACCCTGAGAGGAGCTGAGTCTTACCTAACCGAGCTGTCGGGGACCTGGCAGGCTTGAGGCCCTCCCTCTGGGAGAGGCTGGTAGACTGTTCCCACTACTCTGATAGGGGGTAGTGGAAGAGCTAGGCCTGCTTCCAGGGCCCTGACTGGGAGTGAGGGGCCAGGGTCATATCCTGAGAAGTACTGCTGTGACAGTGTATGCTGTATAGTGTGCTGCAGAGGAAATAAAGTGTTCCTGATTTATAAAGAAGCGGTTGTGAGACTGGAATCTCTCATCCCTGAGTGGGACGTTCTATTCCAGGGATTCCACCCCATATCCTGGGGCCTACAATAGATGGAGGCACTGTCACCGTGAGTACGTACTGGGTATGTCCCCAGAAGCCTGTCCTGACCTTCCCCATAATACCATCAAGCGGGAGACTCAGGAGTCCTGTAAGCCTGCAGGTGCGCCACACTATTATGCCTTGTAACCAGAGTAGCATTTCCCCTAGGAGACCCTATTTGCGATTGGGTGGGGGAATACCCGTTACAATTGGAGGCACTGCTGAGATAATCAGGACAGGCTTTCAGCGATGCAAAACAGAAAGATTGAAAGTATGCTTCCAGAACAAGTGCTGCTGAAAGGGGGAAGTCTATGGGTAGTCAGGAGAACGAAAAACCTCGCAATGCACGCCCTAGACTGCCCTAAAGGGTGAATAGGTCTGGAGACAAGGCTATTGCTGTTCTAGTCAAACCTGAGGCGGGTAGTCAGGATGCCTAGGGGGTGGCCTGGTTAACGCAGTTAAGAGGGACCCCTGGATAGGATCCACGATACTGGCAGCCAAGAGGGGAGACACAAGAGTACTGCACAGGGAAGAGCCCAGAGTACTACTAGCCAGTAGCCAGACTATGAACCGCAGAGCACGTGTATGGACTGTCATCGTGTGCAGTGTACTACAGAAAGAGTTTTGCCTAGCCTGGGGTATGCCGAGTTTACCACTTGCCAGAGGCAAGTGTTCACAAGAGAGCGAGTTCCCTGCCAAACAGTGAGGGTTGCGCTACAGTGAAAATTGTGGGTTCACCTAAGAAGGCGGCTGCTATATGCGATGTGTGAAGAAGCTAAAATGGCAGTTCCCGCCGAGTCTGGATGGCGCACATACTGCGTGCAAAAAGACTGTGAGCAGAGTATTTGCAGAGATTTGGCCGGGTCTGGCGCGAAAGCTAGAGTCCCGCCTATGTGCAGGAAGTGGCGCGAAAGCAGGAGCCGCGGCCCCCTGCCCTGTGACTGGCTCAGCGAAGAGTCCACATCATGACGTAACACCCAGTGACTCTCCTCTAATCTCCACCAGAGGGAGGGGTCACAGTGAAAGCTAGAGTCACGCCTTACTACCGAGTGCCCCTCCTCTAATCTCCACCAAAGGGAGGGGGCACAATGAGAGACAATCCCAAAGCTTTACCCAAACTGAAGGAGGAGCTGGATGCGAGCTGCCGCAACCTCAGACTGATGGAACATGGCGGGCCAGAGGAGTGAGTTACCCCTTTCTTTTGTGCCCGTGTATACATAAAGTAAGAGCAGACGATATGGACTTTGCCTATTACTCGCTGCCAGAAGGTTTCCTGGATGTACTCACTGATGGGATTACCAGCTTGCGGTGTTTGGGCCCTGACTGTACATGCCTGGGAGAAGACCTTGTTTGGGGGGCTATTTTCTTTGTGAATGGGGCAAGCCATCTTGTGTCTAGCCCGCTAATGCCTACCATTGGGGTGTACCAAGCCCCGATGACTGAGACAAGGCCCGAGCCGGTTCCAGAGACCGCAACCCAAATGCTACTGGGTGAGGTGATCGAACCTGACGAGGCCAGAGCCGGTCCTCTGGTGTCAGCAAAGCCTGAAGACCCAGCGGTTATGCTATGCGATGTGGGCCATGTCAATGCTACCCATGCGGAGGGCCCGTGCGCCCCAACAAACATTCCAGGGGGTCCATGCACTCCGGTTCCAGAAGCGGAACTCACGATGGTGGAACCCAAGGAAGAGACAGTGACTGTCCAGGGAGGATGGGGATCGCTATCACTGGTGGCGCAGAAGCGGGACCGCTTAGTGCCGATTGCCGCCAGTGACTGCGAGGGGCCCCAATGTCATTCCCCTGCGGAGATGTCCCTACCTGCCTCGTCGGACGACGAGCGTGATAGCAGTTCAGCGGGGGTGATGCACCTACCGGCGGACCCCTAGAGCGGTGCTGCAAGAAGAGAGCCACTTACCTGTGATGTGGAGCGGGTGAGCCCAGATGTCTCCCGACCGCAGGCGCTGGTGTGGCCAGAGCTGCGTAGCAGTCCCACGGCCGTGGTGACTCCCAGTGTGTCGGAGGAGTCCGGAGACGAGGCTCATTCCAGCGCCTACGTCCGCATGAAGGACAGCGTCGAGCTCCCAGTACCCCGTTCTGTGGATAACGTACTTCCTGTGCGGGACGTGACACAAGATGACGCGACCTCGCGAGAGGATGACGTTACTTACAAGGCGACCTCCGGAGCGGACTGGGACTGTGCTGCGACCGCTCCGGTGAGTAGCGCCCTCTCCAGGCGAGAAATGGACCACTACATTTACAGGGTGGTAGACCGAGGGAAACGCTGGCCTGTCGTGGCTGCGTCCAAGCAGCCAATGTCCCCTGCGGTAGGCCGTGGCCTAGCTGAAGCCAAGGACTTTGCCCCGGACACTGTTGCTTCCTATGCCCCAGTCTCTGGCCCCATTACCCCTGCCATTGCCCCTGTCCCTGTCCCATCTGGTTCGGATTCCAGATACAGTCACACGGGTCACTGGGTGAACAGGGCGTCCCCAAGCCATTCACTGATTACAAGGACTGGGTGGGTTTGGTTCAGGACTCTGGGGATTTGGGTAATGATGTTGTTCATATTGTGCCTGTTGCTCGGGTAAAACCCTATGTGCCTCCAGTGTCTGACAGAGTTGTCAGAAATCACCAAAAGTCATTACTTTATTTTCACCACTCAGTAGAGGGGGGGATTGAGTTTGAAATGGGTTCCACTGATGAGGACAGGGGATATAGTTCTGATGATGAGGAAAGATCAGACGAGGAAAATTAGGATACTAATAGCTCCCTAGAGAATTGGTATAATGAAGAAAGGGTGCCTTACATCTCCAGGAGATGCCTTGAGAAAGTGTATGGGCATGATCCTCTCCGACCATTAGCACCCATGTCTAAATTATGGGATGATTGTAGGTGTCTAGTATGCCACCCAGAGTGTTATGGTACTTCTGCTCCAAACCCAGTGGACCATTGGTGGGATGAAACTCATGACTGGGCAGTTCATTTAGAGGGTTATTCCCTTTTTTGGAAGGATCGAGCACGTAGAAGAAGATTTGGAGAATGTTTATACGTTAAACCGGATCTAAAACCTATTAGAAGGGAAGATGTTTATGAAAGGAATGATGAAAATGTAGACACCTTCAGGATAGGAATTAGCAGTGGAGGTAAAAGTACAAAAAATATGTTTATAGGGATATGCTATAAACCACCAAATATTTGTGAGATTGAGGAAGCCAAAATACTTTTGCAAATGGAGAAAGCATCAAAACTAGGTCATGTTTGCATTATTAGCGATTTTAATTATCCAGACAGACTGTGGCAATCAGATTAGTATTACAGGAGAGCCCCGGGTATACGGCGGGTTCCGTTCCAGAGGCCCGCCGTATAGTGAAAATCGGCAGAAAGCGGATCCGGCGATTTTCAGTGCTGCACATGCGCAAACCGGCATTTTCGCCGTTCTGCGCATGTGCGATCTATACGCTGTGAGCGCAACCTGCGGTCTGCGCATGCGCAACCTGCGGTCTGCGCATGCGTGCCGGGCACACCCGCCCGATTTGCGCACGCGCGATTTTAGATTCAACATGGCGGCCCCCTTCTCGGTGCCGCCGTATCAGCGGATCGCCGGAAAGCGGAGCACCGAGAAGCGGGGCCCTGCTGTACAACGAAAGGAAACAGGTATTTGGAGGATGTAAGGACATAAGGAGGATGTAAAGACAATTACATGAACCAACCAGGAGAGGGGCAATACTGGATTTGGTACTATCAAACAATATAGAAGTAACACCAAATATTAAAGTCTGGGAACATTTGGGTAACATAACATGGTCTCATTTGAAATAAATTATCAAGCACCATATTACTTGGGTTCAATAAAGACTTTACAGTTTAGAAAGGCAGATTTTAATAAATTGAGGACTTGTCTACCAGGAATAAATTGGGATGATGTTTTTCCAGGGCAAAATGTGGATGATAAATGGGCAGTCTTTAAAACATTGTTAGAAAAGCAAGCTTACCAGTGTATACCCTTGGGTATTATATATAAAAGAAACAAGTCTAAACCAATGTGGCTAAATAAACAGGTAGGGAAGGAAATGGAAAAGAAGAGGCAGGCATTTAGATTATTAAAGACAGAAGGGACGGAGGCATAATATCAGAATTATAAGGAATGTAACAAAAGTTGCAAAAGGGCCAGCAAATTAGCAAAAATGAATAATGAAAAAAGGATTGCTACAGAACCGAAGATCAACCCTCCCTAAGAAGTTCTTTAAGTATCTTAATAACAAACAAAAAAATAGAAAAGAAAATATAGGACCCTATCAGTGTTAGATGGGCAGGCAGATCATTGGAGATAAGGAAAAAGCAGAAGTATTAAATACAATCTTTGTCTCTGTATGTATGTCTTTATTTACATAGCACCATTAATGTACATGGCGCTTCACACGTGACAATCATATAAATAACAAATAATATAAATAAACACATAAAGGGGAGAAGTGCTTCAGACAAAAGTACCATTTAGGAAAAGGAGTCCCTGCTCTGAAGAGCTTACAATCTAATTGGTTGGTAGGAAGAACGTACAGAGACACTAGGAGGGTGTTCTGTTAAGTGCATCTGCAAGAGGCCAAGGTTTATGTATGAGTTGTTAATTATCAGCCATGGAGCTACTCATATGCTTCCTTAAGCAGGTGGGTTTTGAGGTGGATAGAAAGGGTGCTAGTCGGATATTGAGGGGAAGGGCATTCCAGAGGCATGGGGCAGTCAATGAGAAAGGTTTAAGACGGGAGAGGGCTTTAGATACAAAGGGGGTAGAGAAAAGACATCCTTGAGCAGAATGCAAGAGTCAAGATGGTGTATATCGAGAAATTAGGGCTGAGATGTAAGGAGGCGCTTAAAGCTTTAAAAGAGAGGTGGAGAATGGAGTGTGATACATGATTTGATAGGAAGCCAGGAGAGGGATTTCAGCAGGAAAGACGCTGAGACAAATTTCGGAAATAGTAGAGTGATTCTGGCAGCAGCATTTAGGTAAGATTGTAGGGGAGACAGGTGAGAGACAGGAAGGCCAGACAGCAGGAGGTTACAGTAGTCGAGACAGGAGAGAATGAGGGTCTGTGTCAGTGTTTTTGCAGTCAAGCAAAACTAGTGGGAAATCAATTGCAATAGTAGAGCCAGAGTTGGAAGCCACAACCCCTATATTAACAAACAATTGGTTAACTGAGGAAGTTCATAGGTTGCTTGATAAAATTAAAGTAAATAAGGCACCTGGCCCCGATGGCATACATCCAAGAGTTCTTAAGAAGTTAAGTTCAGTAATAGTCAAACAATTACATTTAATTTTCAAGGACTCCATTTCCACAGGCTCAGTACCACAAGATTGGCGTAAAGCAAATGTAGTGCCTATATTTAAAATGGAGCTAGGCTTTGATACGGTTCCACACAAGGTTAGTGTACAAAATAAAGAAAATTGGACTCAGTAAAAATATTTACACCTACATTGAAAACCTACATTGAAAACTGGTTGATGGATAGACAACAGAGAGTTGTCATAAATGGAACTTTTTCAGGTTGAGCTAAAGTTGTGAGTGGAGTACCTCAGGGGTCGGTGCTGGGACCCCTGATTTATAACTTGTTTATTAATGACCTTGAGGTTGGCAGAGAGCGAAAAGTCTCCATCTTTGCTGATGACACTAAATTGTGTAAGGTAGTTGTATTGTGTTGTATTGTACGTCTTTATTTATATAGCGCCAAAAGTGTACTCAGCGCTTCACAAAGAATACAGTACAGGGAATTATAATTATACAATAAGTGCAGCAATATCAGACAATAGGAAAGGAAATCCCTGCCCCGAAGAGCTTACAATCTAAGAGGTTTAATGGGAAACTTACAGAGACAGCAGGTGAGGGAGTAAGTGCTGGAGAGTAGTGTAGTTGAATCAGAGCAGGATGTAATTTCTCTCCTGAAGGACTTGGATAGATTGGAAAGATGGGCAGGTAAATGGCAGACGAGGTTTAGTACAGATAAATGTAAGGTTATGCATTTGGGAAACAAGAATAAACAGGCAATTTACAAATGAAATGGGATTAAATCAGGAGAATCCTTGATGGAGAAAGATTTAGGAGTGCTTGTAGACAGCAGGCTTAGCAATAGTGCCCAATGTCATGGAGTAGCTGCAAAGGCAAACAAGATCTTATCTTGCATTAACCGGCAATGGGTGGAAGGGATGTAAACATAATTATGCCCCTTTATAAAGCTTTAGTAAGACCACACCTTGGATATGGAGTACAATTTTGGGCACCACTACTTAGAAAAGACATTATGAAACTAGAGAAAGTGCAGAGAAGAGCCACCAAATTAATAAAGGGGATAGATAATTTGATTTATGAGGAGAGGCTAGCTAAATTAGATTTGTTTACATTAGAAAAGAGGCCTTTAAGAGGATATATGATAACAATATGCATACATATTCGGGGACAATACAAGGAGTTTTCAAAAGAACTATTCATCCCAAGGGCAGTACATACGACACAGGGTCACCCTATAAGTTTGGAAAAATGAAGATTTCACCAGCAGCAAAGGAAAAGGTTCTTTACATTAAGGGCAGTTAAAATGTGGAATTCATTACCCATGGAGAGTGTGATGGCAGATATAATATATATCTTCAAAAAAAGGTTGCACATCTTTTTAGATAGGAAAGGTATACAGGGATATACCAAATAAGTACACATAGGAAAGATGTTGATCCAGGGATTGATCAGATTGCCAATATTTGGAGTCAGGAAGAAATTAATTTTTCCCCTAATGAGATATCAAATGATTTTCCACTGAGGATTTTTGTTTGTCTACCTCTGGAGCAATAAAGTAAATACAAATATAGGATAAAGTATCTGTTGACTAAATTTAGCATAGGTTGAACTGGATGGACGAACAACCTCATCTACAATGTAACTATCATCAGTACCACAGCATCATCCCACATCGTCACCTATCAAGAATTGAGCCATCCCTCCTCACAACGATGCTACTTTAACGAGTGCTCACCACAAACAGGATGGTACCGCAGGGCTGAGATGGGGATGTTAGAATACACCGACCAACAACCGCGCAACCGCGTCCGGATTGCAGAGTCGTGTAGCTGGGTCAGGGTATGAGAAGTCAGAATAGTCGTAATACTCGCCGTGATCTAGGATTGGAGAAGTCGGGTGGTCGTTGTGTGTAGCCGGGGTCCAGGAGTAGAGAGGTCAGAATGGTCGTTGTGTGTAGCCGAGGTCAGGGGTCAGAGAAGGTAGAGGTCCGTGTTCAAACTGAGGTCAAAGGTACATGAGATCAAGCAGAATGCACAGAGCAACGGCAGGGCAGCAGGATGCTTGAGGCAAGCACTTCATACATAAACACAAGTTTATGCTCAGCCAATTTGCCTAATGGCTGGCTGAGTATATAAAGCACAGAGAGCCAATGGGAAGGCTGCAGACAAAGAGTCATCACACATAGACTGTGTACTGATAGGCAGGGGCGGAGTGAATCGCAGCTGTGGAGTAATGAAGGGAATTAATGTTGATAGCATTAACCCCTCAAGTGTTTCTGGTCGTGTGACACGGACGTGTAGCGGAGAGAGGAGTGTCCTCCGTTGCGTCACAGGATGCAGGGCGGAGCCTAGGTCCGGTGCCGGCAGGAGTACTGCGGCGCTCACACGCAATGCACGCGCAAGGGGCATCAACCAACACAGAACGCGTCACGGGGGTGGGACCGAGGGCCAATCCTCACAGCTACTGCTTGTGCCCTTCTCGGAGTTTATACTCATTTGCCATGTAAACCTACGATGAAGGGTCATGTGCCCTGTAAATGCAAAGGTACGCAGGTGAGACCCTGCTTCCCTCCCATCCCAATGCCCTGGCACAGACAATGACAGCACCCTGGTCCTCTATATTAACCTTTAGAGTGCCATAATTATGTACCTAGTATGGCATGGGTCCTTGCACGCCATGGCGTTGTATCGTACCAGTTAATCATTATAATGCTCATTTTCTAGAAGTTGATCATGCTCACTGCTCAAATGGAGTAGGGAGTTCAATCAAAAGAAATCGGAGCCCCCTCCCCTTCCATTTACAGTAGCTTCTCTGAATGTATTATTTCCTAGTAAACATTTTAAATAATTGTTTTTTTATATATATGTAATTGGCTTAATTAGACGTAGAATCATTTTATTTGTCTATAGGAGGAGTTGGGTATTGAAGCCATCCTATTCTTTTCAAGTAAAACATACAATCTGAATATGTTGATTATTTATGTGAATTAAGGCTTTCATTGCTTTACGAGGCAGACCAGGCTAGGGTATCACATACACTAATCCTGTATAGTGAACTGTCATTATTTACAGGCACCAGCTCAGCATGAAGTACTAGCCACTAGGCTCTTGCTCTATCTTGAGGGTAGTGGACATTTATCTCCACTTGCTTGCTTGTGGACAACTGTGTCCATTGTCTTGCAGGTGATAGGATCATAGTTTACCTATCACACATTTAGGATTGGCTGCTGAATACACAGAAATAATACTTCTTAGAGCAAATGGATACAGCTTGGGAGGCAAGTACTTTAATATGTTAATGTAACAAGTTGCATTTTACAAACTCACCTGACATCATCACATAGCTATTTAAAGGACGGCCATTACCTGCTCATTCACAGCTACAGATTTCAAAATGTTGCGCTTGTTTAGGAGACGGAGGAACATTCTTTTGCACGAGTGGCTTGCTGATGAAGAGGTGAAACAAAAAGATGTACAAACAGCGCTTGTGCAAACAACAAATGATAACCTTAGATACAATGTCCAAATGGTAGTCCTGGAGCTGCCTGAAGAAATTGATCTGGTATCTTCCACCCAGACTTGGATTTGTGGAAAAAGGCAACTTCCTCTGGCGCTGAGGTGGGGGCTTAGGATTTCTTCTGTTAGACTGTGACCTCAGGAAAAAGAAAGACAAAACATGCAGGAAACCTGCAATAGTGTATTACCCAAGGGATAACAATGATAATATATAAGGAGCAATTTATTAAATTAAAAAAATCATAAAATGCAATGTTATACACATAATTATAAAATGGATTAAATGAACAAGTGCCTTGCACTGGGTGGTGGTGTGGACGGGGGCCTAAGCACTACCACAACTTGGGGCTTGGTCCAAGATCTCTTTCTTTGCTCCGCCTAGGTTAAAATTGAAAACCTACTCACCAGACGTGAATAGGTTAAAAGCACTGGTTTTAATGGTCTTTGTGGTCGGGATACGCCGTTCGCCTGGTGGTGTATTCGTCTTCTGCTGCCGGGGATCAAGTATTGTGCTTCGTAGTGATTCACTTCCTAGAAGACACACGATCCACTCGCGCGCTGACGTCACCAATTCTCGTCCACTGCTACGGTGTCCCAACAATACCAAAAAACCATCCAATGCATTTCGAAAGCTCCAATGGTGTCTTTCTTCGTCAGGGATAAGTGCTGAATACATCTATGCTGCTATATATCTCAGTTCATAATTGCAAACGATTCGTGATTGGCGCGATTTTGATAGAACAATGTGATATCAATGTCTCTTGATTGAGGTATTGGGAGGAATCTTAGTATAATAAAAACTTGAATAGTACATTTTATATATAAAAAACAGAATACAATAAAGGTTCATAACATATGGAATATCCTATGTACATCACAGAGAGGTGACATTTAGGGGAGATTTAGATTTTGTGACAGCCAGAGGTCGTGCAGTCCCTGGGCTTGTTAAAATGCTGTGCTCATTACATTATCTTGCTTCCGCGTCATTCCAGACAACTGTGGGCATAGTGGGCGGGGTCTCGCAATCTACATTCTCGCGGGCCTTTACCAAGTTTCTCTATGCACTCAATAGACGCGCTAGGAATTATATTTATTTTCCTAAAGAGCAGACACAGTGGCTGGAAGTCAGGAATGGCTTTTATGCTATAGCCGGGATACCATGTGTGCTGGGTGCAATCGATTGCACCCATGTTGCTTTGATTCCGCCTAGTCAGAGTGAGCATGCTTACCGCAACCGTAAGCACTACCATTCCCTGAATGTACAGGTGGTATGCGATGCCACGATGAAGATAATGCATGTGGTAGCCAAATTCCCTGGTTCCAGTCACGATTCCTCTATCCTGAGGAACTCATCAGTCTTCCATGTTTTCGAAGAAGGCCATTTTGGACCTGGTTGGCTGCTGGGTGAGTACATATTTGGATGTTGTAACACAAACCTCATTTTTGTTTAGGAATGATTTTATTTTAGAATGTTATCACTAATGTTACCTTATGTGTGCTCCATTGATTATAGGTGACTCAGGATACGGAATTAGGCCGTGGCTCTTGACCCCGGTGCTAAACCCTCAAACTGAAGCAGAGGAGAGGTACAATGCTGCCCATATATCTACGCGATCCGTTATAGAGAGGACATTTGGCCTTCTCAAAACAAGATTTAGGTGTCTCGACAGAACTGGTGGGGCTCTTCAATATAAGCCACAAAAAGTGTCTGATATTATCATTGCCTGTTGCATTTTGCACAATGTGGCACTCAGACATAATGTACACGCAGACATAGGTGAGGCTTTGGTAGAGGAGCATCCCACCAATGTACCAGCTGAAAATGAACAAACAGCCAGTGGTGCCGAGACACGCCAGAATGTCATAAATACTTTTTTTTCTTGTAAGTAAATACATATATGTTCCTAGTACTACTTTTATATATTAATTATGTTATATTAACACTACATTTTTTAACATAACCTTCTGTTAGGACACAGATGAATATGGGTTGCACACCGTTCTCTTCTCTGCTGTGTGGACAAAGGCATGTGGCACCGGTATGTTATTCTTGCACAGGTTATATAATCCTTCTTCGAATGTAAATTAGTTGTGTGTATGTGAATACAACAGGTGTAACAAATGAGTAATTTCGTAACATTGTGTTGTTGATTATGCTAACACAATACACATAATATGGCCATAGTCATTCATTCTTGCAGTATGGTTACATACAATGTTATTGTTACACTGTAACATGTGCATCAATATGATGTGTACACCAGCCTGCTTTTCATATTTTATGTGACAAAATATACATGGTGTTTCATATGTAACACCAAATAGACACTTTGGTGTGTTGCTTACGTTAATGAAGATGTCATGTCAATGTTTGCAATTTATATATTGTTCCATTTTTTTATAGGTATATGTCCTCTATGACTGATCATGGTATGTATATGAAATGACATCTTTCATAACATGTGGCTACCTCTATATACGTATAATTATAGGATGTATAAACCCAACATAGTTGTCAACTTCAAATCTTACATACATCTAGTTTCTGTATCATGTACATGCGTTTAGCTACTATTGAGCTTTCATGTACATTGTATTTGAAAATGATTAGTGACATGACATCACATTTAATGTATGTTCCCTTACAATTCCCATTAATCTAATATAGGGGTGGGTGGAGAGAAGGGGATAAATGCTGCTAGTTTTTTCCATAGGGGTGGTGATTAATGACGGATGCACATGAGTGATCATAACACTCCATGTATAAATGCCTGTAATCACAACAATGCTTTGTACATCTTCTATGTTGCAATGTATGTGATTAGTAATGGTATCAATTATTTGTAAAGATTAGTTTTACATTGTCACATGTGTATGTATAAGTCACACATGTGTGTTGATGTGACCTACATGTAATAAGTGTCAAACTGTTAACACAAACCAAAATATTACACACATTTATTAGTAATTTTGCATAATTCATTTCTCACAATGACAATGTTGTTAATATAGTTGGAATGTCATTCACGTCAGTTCATCATTATTATGATGATCATTTACAAGTATTCTCAACATATGAACGTCAATCACGTGCACATTTGCATACGCACACTTTTCAAAACAACTGTTTGTGTCTGTATCAATTTGTGTATGCTGCATACACTGTCAAATGATACCATCAGGTTTATTATGGTAGCTTATATCATCATATTCACATTACTATGTATGTGTTGAAGGTTTAATCAACACAGTAAAATATAGTTAGTTTGGTAAATTAAATATACACAGAAACTTACATGTTTACATGAGCTGTACCTAATATTCTTAACATCATGCATTATTGTTGAGCACTACATCTTGGCATTAAAATTATTTGCCACACTCAAAAACAATTTTAACAACATCCCCATGTAACATGAGAATTTTTACATGAAATGGCTACTTGGTTTTAAGTCTCCTTTACATAATTTCTACAGTCATACGTTCCATTATACAATATACTACACTAATGTGTTAGCAGAGTGGCAATGGTTGTTATATATTACACAGAGCATGGCATATAATGTTAGTACAAAAGAAAGAACACACATTAAATTTACAAACTGCACTGTTTAGCAACATCATTATGTTAATTAAGTGGTTATGAAATATAGGCATAACCGGATCACATTTTGTATTGTTTGTTAATATGCGCTGCAAGCATTATAAAAATTGTTGCATATGTAGTATATTAGTCGGTCGCTCCTCCTCACAATCATCTCATATAACGTTGGACTCTTCTGAAATCATACATTGATCCCATTGATTCTTCCCCGACATCTCTGAAATACAGCAAACAGATGATGGTCACAGATGGCACCTTTATATATGTGTAGCCGTGACAACGCGTTACACATCTCTATATCATTGTGTATATCCACGCGTTATTCACTTATATGTTAGACGTGCAAGGTTACAAGTACACATCATTATGTATCCTTTTGTTAATTGCGTAGCAGCCATAACTATGGATATGATCTTTCCGTTGGCAGTATACATAATAATGTGCGCGCACATCTTAATTTGCGCACGCACTTCCCGATTGGGTCGACTAAGTGTTAGCGCATGCGCTAAACAATGTGTACGTTGTGCGTTCAATACATATTGTTACTAGCATTAAGCATATTATATTTCTTTCAAATCCAATGAACGCGAAAATACATTCTTTCTAAACACATACTTCTACAATCTTTTTCAACGGACGTGTGTGGACGGAAACAACGGGCGATCACCCAATGAGCGAATACAATACGTGTGACGTCATGTTAAGGCAGTGTGAAATGCACGCAAACACTACTCCCAATGAATTAACATTGGGCTACCGCACTGTTAACGCCCACAAACACAGACGCGCGCGCATGACACAGTGCAGTGACCATAACAATAACAAACGGACACAGCCAATAGGCTTTGACGCGTGCACATCGGTTGGGGGCGGGGCTCACACCCGTAATCCTTTTTAAGGACGCCTTGGCACATGACAAGTGTCCCACATCATATGTGGCCGACCCTCTTTTGTTAGATGTTGCATGAAAAAAAAAAATAGGTGTGTGTTAAAGTTATGGTAACATGTTGCAATGATCTTTTTTAAGAGATAGGAAACTAGGTATATTTATTCCGTTACCAATGTGTAGTAATGTTTCTGGTTGTAGTATATTGTAATAGGAAACAATGTGTTTGGGAACGCTACATGTTATGCTGTCTGCAATGTTACGCTGTATCCACGCATTTAGCGTAAACATGGTGAATAGAAAAAAATGTAAACTTTTAACGGTGAGTCAACGCATAACAATTATTATATTTACCATTCTTGTAGAAGTAACACTTCGTTAGGCTGCAACTGGTCGCTCCAGAAAGACAATGCATTTTCATCCATGGTTGACGCAACCGTTGAATCCTGTACGACACACATCTCCATGAGGCGCTCATAGGAATCGCCACTGCCTTCTTCAAACAATACGTCCGGAGGTACGTACAGTTCTTGGTTTTGCCATTCTAATGTGTTTTCACCAAAAAGGTTTGGTAAAATATCATCGTAGTTACTGTATGTTCATCTTGCATCTGTGCTTCAGGAATGGAGGGTGCAGATATTGCAGCAGGTATCGATTCAGACGGAACAGTAGTAGCGGATCCATTGCTATTGGTATTAGGAATAAATATGCTATTTATCAGAAGATATGTGCCATGTTCCATGGTAATTTTAAATTGTGGTGCAATCTGCCAAAATCCGTACCTTTCATGTAGGTTATCCTGGACACGTTCAAAACATTCATTTGTTGATAAAGTGAATCAAACAGATGATTTACAATTTCCAGCGCAGCACGGGTCTTGGTAATATGGATATTTACTTCTGATCAAGTCATAGATCTGCCCCACGTTGGCTTTGTGTTGTTCAGTTGATATGATGGCCTCTGCGATCATTATTTTATAAGATTTATGCGGATGGGTGTTCAATGTTGTATTCTGTGCCATTGCTGCGTCTCTGTGTGTGAATCTTGAGGTGTAGGGTTTTTCTTCTGAATGTGAAAGTATTTAAATGTTATTTTTTGTGGCTTTTTTGTCAAGGTCAGACTTCAAGTTCCATGTTTCACTCCTTTTTTAAACCACCTATTTAAATGTGTTGAAAAAATTGGCACACATTTTTTGGTTAAGATTGCCTTTTCACTGTGAAAGTTACATTTTTTTTAACGTAATCTACATTCTAAAAAGAAGTTTAGGATTTTAATTAAAAAACAATGTGGGTGAGAAATGCTACAGTGTTTTTCTCTGTCTTTTTTTCAACATGGTGTGTGTATGTGTGTATGTATGAGTGAGAGTGGTGTGTGTGTGTGTGTGTGTGTGTGTGTGTGTGTGTGTGTGTGTGTGTGTGTGTGTGTGTGTGTGTGTGTGTGTGTGTGTGTGTGTGTGTATGTTAAGGTATTTAAGGCCTTATATGTAAACAGGGATTGTTATATTGGTCAGACTTATTTAAAGGTTTAAACATTACAGGGTAAGTATGTTTGAGGGCCTATTAGAGTCAGCTGTGTCCAATTTGGAGTTAACATCAAACAAGGCCTTTTGTGAGTTTACAAGACCTGTAGTGTTACAACCTATAATATATCTATTTAATCCAGTTCTACACTGAACATATTGATGGCAGTAAGTAGGCCTTGTATTAAACCTATTTAAATGCTGATCAAGGTGAGTTAATTAAGTGCTTCATAATAATAGGCCCATATTGTTAAAGGGTCAGATCATGTATATTTCACTAACACAAGGCCTGTTTTATTTCAATACTGTGTTTTCACAAGGAAGCATCATATATATGTTTTGATAAAAAACCTCTAGACAAATTTACATGTTTAAAACATTAATATATATATTAGTTATACACTGTGTGTGTACATATATCCATAGATACTACATATATATTACTACACATTCACAGATATGTTATTGAAACCAGTACTCATACATGATGAAAGGCCAACATTAAGAAGCTTCAAGGAAGGTGAAGGCAAGTAATATTTGACAGTTCATCCTGCACAAAACTGAAATGTAAAATGTTAGCAGTTAAATATATATTTATTTTAACTTGCATGTGAATACTATTAACATGCAATGATTACCTAAATTACCTACCAAACACACCCAAATACAATCTTTTGCAGCTAAGTGAATGTCAGCTTCTCAAAACATTGCAAGTGTGTAATGTTGGACCATTACTGAACAGATGATTAATACATAAATATTAATTACATTATGCATTCATTCGGACTGTGAACATTTCCAAACCTTCACGTGTACCAGGACATACTTGAATGTTTGGAAACAACAGGTCTTGATCATACATACAATATTCATAAGATAATCGCAAGTCAACAAAACAAGGCCAAATACAGATTTAATTAATTATAACATTTATTCTTTTTTTTCCTTTTGAGACCGAGTCACAGGCCTGCTTGTTGTCTGATGGGTTTTTTTTTCCGTTTGGCTACAACTTTAAGCAAAACAGAGCCAGTTTGAGTGGCCTGTGGCACTTCACGGGCAGGACTTGTGGCCTGTGACACTTGTGAACAAGTTGGTACACAGTGCACAACTGATGCTTGCTCCATTTCATGTTTGTGTTTTTTAGTTTGTTTCCAAAAACTGGTCAGTAGTAACTGCTTGTGCATTTTTCTTTTTGGTGCCTCCTTTGTAGGTGTCAGCTCCAGACTTTCTACAGATGGCAGCGGTTGGATGTTGAGAGGAACATGCACAGAACTTTCAGCTACTGTACCGGTAACATCCCGACCTGGGGAATGAAGATCAGATGCATGGGGTGAAAAAGTAGCAGCATCTAAAGATCCTTCCTCTGATGGGTTAAAGTTGAAATGATGTGCTGTTGTAGTCATTCTCAAGTGATTAGCTTGGGTTAGCTGAACAACTACTGCTTCTAATGTCGTGTTTAATTTTTGTATCTGTTTAGGAACTTCAATGAAGACTCTGTGGAGACGTGACAATTGTGATATCGTTTCTTCCTGCAGTGATATCATCCTTTCGTGCACTGACATCAGATCTGAATGGCGACGATTTTCTGCTTCAACAATTTTTTCTTCAGAAGCTGCTATTGCTGCGTATGTGTTACTTGCTGGAGGAATGGCCTGTGTTACTCTTTGAATAGGAACCTCTTCATGGTCACTTGATTGCATTTCTGTGTCTTTGGCATCATCATGTTCTAAAAATAAATGAACACATGATGAAATGGCATGCTAATGTCTGGTGTTGTAGTATGGAATTATACACTGTGATAACAAGTAACACCTAACATGTTTCCATAGGTTTTATGACGTCACATTAAAATGTACCTTGACTTAAGAATTATGTTTGGACTCAGTGTGAAATAAGAATGAATGAAAGGTTGTCCAAACCTCACAACTCCTACATGATACTTTACATCACAAACACAATACATGTTCTCTTAAAACACTTCATTTTCAATGACACTAACTGATCCAATTAATTAACATGACAACATAACATATATAAATGAACATATTATATGTCCTGCACCTCATACACTCATCTTCCAGGTGCGATGAGCTGCATGACCCCGGTGAAGACACTTGTTCAGTCTCAGGTGACACATGTCCTCCAGGAGCACCTATATACAACAATAACATCAGTTGTTAATGGACATGTGTACATAATGAACATTGAGTTAGTGTATCTTGAGTATTTATGGCTAACTAACAGCATCACTTCATGATTTGAAAATGTGTGTGGCAAACTTATTCGTTGTAATAACAATGTACATGCCAGTGTACTTTGGACTTTTTAGTTCACTAACATACAACATACAATGTTTATGCAGTAATGCGTTAGCAAATTATTATGAATATTGGACATACCCTGCACATGTTGTGCAGTAATATCACATTAATAATGTACATCACTATCATGAGATCAACGTTGACAATGCTTATAATGAAGTAGGTAATATTGGAAAAGTTATTGTTTTTGTTACAGGATATGTGTGCTACATTAATAGAAGCTGTTGCAGGCGTGAATGTGGCTGCCACTCAACAACAGAAGACATGCAGTGTGTCGCTCACAGATGCTACTGGTGTCATAATGTGGTGTTGATATAAGTTGAACAATAGATCTGAGTGAACGAATGTGTAATGTATGGTTTGATACATAATGGTTTGCGGGTGAACTTGTACATAGAGTTACCATTTCAAATGAGTGTGATTAACTTCTGTTTAGCTTGTCAGGTTTTAAGAACTAGTCCCTCCCCCAAAAACTAAAATCACCCTGACCTTTCAATTAATTCAAGCAGCAGAAAATGGTGTCAACAAAGTTGACCGTAACATGACCCTGTTATTTGGCTGTGTGCACAACCCCACCCCCTGAGTTCACGTGTATGCTGTGATGACATATTAATTGCAGCTGTTTGAACACAATGATAGATGAGCTAAATAGTAGTCTGAAGTGTGCTACCTATGAACACAATAACATAACATATGCAATGTGTGCCTCATTATGCTCTCTGTATATGAGATGAAGCAAAAAAGGACCTTTTTCTAAACAAAAGCAAATGTGTTAGTGCAAGTGATGTTTGTTGGCCGTTGCATGCAATATCTTCGATGCATAATTTGAAGATGCAGTAATGTCGTGTTTGTAGGTGTTAAATAAATTAAATATAAATTACTATTATATATATGTATGTACTGCAACAGTACATATTAATGTTTGCTCATTTGCATGTCTTAGACATGTGTGCAACCCTGTTGTTCCCCATATTCTGCCAGCATAAATTGCTTCCACTGCAGCAAAGGATTGTGGGAGATGACATGCAAATGAGCACGCAGTGCCACGTTATATATTATTTAGTGATTGTAGTAGGACAACGAAATACAAATATATATTGATAGATATATATAGAGAGAGAGACATATATACATATATAGATGTAGGTATTGTTCTATTGGGAAGAAAGTATAAATAGCAGCGGAAATATAGAAAATAACTGTAACCTACGACACGCCTATTACAGTAACATTTCTCACCTGGTGGAAATTCTGACGAATAAATTCCAATATCTCTGTCACCGGCCAAACCCTCAACGATGACGGGAAGTAATTTTTCTCGAAGCTGCTCCTCCAATGGAGTTAAGATGAGACGTTGTGCTAGCGGGCCACCTCCAGTGCCAGAAGCATGCAAGCGTTGTTGTTGTATTTTTTTTTTTAATTTTGCCCTAATATCGTCAAATCTCTTGCGACAATTATTCCGGTCCCTGACACGATTCCCACACGCATTCACACCAAGTAGTATTTGTCTCCACTTTTCTGTTTTGGATGCTGAACTTGTCCGCGCTTGAAATACATAAAAAATATATGACGTTAATTCTTACTAATACAACTAACCATTTCCTACAATGCTAGCTGTTCCAAGAGATACCAAACATGCTTGTTTAGGTGTAATATGTGTAGCCCATGAGCATTCACTTGTAAACATAGACATGTAATGAAGCTTGCATGAATATTGTATGAAGTTTGCACAAATTGAACAATTGAGTGTTCTTGTCGTTGTAAAGCATGATTAAAATATGTGTTTACAACAAAAGTTAAATTGCTATACATTATGGACCCATATTTGCATATTATGACACCTCACATGACCTACGATAACATGTATTTGAATAATGAATGCAAAGGTAGACTTACATACTAAATGGCCAAACAGACTGTCGTAGTGCTCCAGAATCCAGTGACTCCCCTGTGTTTTCGTTGTCATTGAAGCGAGGATTACGTGGCTGCTCCACACGTTTCTTCCGAGCACGTTTAGGCTCAGAGCTTGGCTGGTGCTGACTGGACTCTCCTTCTTCCAATGGAAGAGACTCCAAAAGCGGGCCACCAGCAAGCACGCCACCACCAGACACCCCATCAGCAACTGAACCACCAGCAGCACTCACACTCACATCAACAGCACTCGCACTCCCAGCAACAGCACTCGCACTCCCAGCAACAGCACTCCCATGAACAGTACGTTCACTCATATGCGTACTCACACGACGAGCAGTACCACTCACACCAGCATCACTCTTTCCACGTTTTGCGGCCATACCTTTTGCACTCACAAATAACAGAAAAGAAATGTAAAGCCAATCACACTGAACACTTCCACATATAAAACAAGACAAAGATGTAAACAAAACAACAAAGGACAAAGCTCTCACAATACACAACTCTCTCAGTCAATATGCAAATATTAAATCGCCCAGCTCTGTGCGTCTCTCTCTCTCTCACTCCCAACAACACAGAGAATGATTAACAGTACACGTTGCCTTTAAATATGCCGCGCAATCCAATACATGCTTGCTTCGCCTGATTCAGCAAGAAGTTTGATTGGCGGACCTAACAGCACCCCGCCATGCACGCCGATACACCTGTGTGTGATCGGCAAATCATCGTGAGAGTGGGCGGAAATGTTTTCGACTTGATTTTTAAGGGATTTGGCACTTACTGCATACGGAGAGGGAAAATCGCCAACATCATGGCAAATCGGTAAGCTTGGCCATTGCACTTTTTCGCCGCTTACTGCATAGAGCCCTTAGTGTTTATACAACAGGATCAGTATTGTGTTTAATCATCGTTTTAACCACCTTTATTTTATACACACACACCTACCTCCATACTAACTGGTTGAAGAGGGTGCTTGACAGGCCCAGTGCCCCCCCTTTATGCACTACCCACCCTTGGGGGCCTCGAGCCCAAATGCCTCCTCTGATGTGTGGCCATCCCCTCCCTGGAGCTCATCCTGTCTGAAGGTCTGGATCGCCTCCGGTCTCTTCACATTTGCAACACGCACCCCCCACCCTGGCTATTCCCCCCCCACACGATCCCGGTTATAACGCGGTCTCATCATGTGGCCCGCGTTATAACGGAGTTAAGCTGTATATATTTTAAACAATTCTGTAATACTGTGGGGCTCTGAGTCAGGTATTGCACGCTTTGTAGAGAGTATTTACATTTTCGGACTCATTTTGCTACAACAGATATGTCAAGTGCATTGTTTTTTTCTATAATAAACTGGGACCCGAGACCCTGGCAGATATATATTAATTACATATTTCACATACTTCTCAGGTAGTGGCGGAGGATAGGTAAGATTGCAATTGAGTAATGGGTTTATATTAACTCATTGGAAATACCTTGCGCAGGAGAAAGTTGAGGTGGCTAGAGTAGCCGTGTGTATTAACCCTGGTTTCATATCTAGGTTACGTGTTCACTTGAATGCTGTTAGTGACAGACGGTATATGGAAACGGATTATGGGGAGATGTTGTTCATTTGAAGGACCTTTGCAAAGGTGAAAAGTGGGCCAGCTTGGGAGCTGTGTACTAACCCTTGTCCCGTATGCATGTCACGTGCTCACAGGTGTGCCATACATGACATAAAGAGTGGCAATAAAAAAAATATAGTAAGTATCTAATACGTTATACCTGATTTATAAAAAAATAAAAAACACAAGATTTGTAATACAGTATATAGCTGCTTTAAGCTGCCAAGAGCAATGTCCACAATGAAAGTCTGCCACATTATCTCTGAAGTACATTCCTACTTACATCTCATTTAAATTCACACTGGACAGGGGGAATTTTGCATAGCATGGATTATAAACTTTTACCTGCAGAACAGTGCTCCTTAAACACATCAGTTGTGCAGAGCATTCCTTCTCTCCACTGTTCAGTTAGGAAGATCAGCAGAGCTTTGAACCCACGCCCTAATCTGTGAAGAACTACAAATTATTATTCACCTTCAGAATCTCTGGCAGAAGATATGCAAACTGCATTACTGTGTTACTGATTAACAGAAAAGGAAATTAACCTTCAGAAATGATATCGTCTGTATGGTGCGTGAGTCTGTGTATGGCACATGTATCTGGTGTGCGTTTGTAGCCCTGTTTCCTTCTGAACACAGTTACTACCAATGCTGTCTAACCTGCTGGCTCGCAGGGCCTGAGCCTCTGCCACGGAGAGCCTGGGGCTATATGTATATGGATAACCTCTTACCAAGTCCATCGCCTCCACCTGTGATGGCTCCCTGCAGAGCGGGAGTTGTTCCTCACAGGACAATGATACAATATTACTCACACAACATGAAAGAAACAGTAGCTTTACTATCGGTAACCACAACCATGCATGTCATTCCACTCAATGTCACTCTTCAAGGAGATACAATAACTAACGCGTCTCACAGGACGTGACCCTTCACCGTGTTCCCACACCGTGTCCAATACCCCACACCACAAACCTCCAAAGTAAGTGTATGTGTGTGTGACTGCGCAGCCACTCTGTAGGAATGATGTTATAGTTGGTGCACTTATGGATGTTACAAGCGCTCGGGCCTGCAAACAGACTTCACAAAGGATCCGACGACGCAGATCTGCCGGTGGTACCTTCCGGGGTGATCCCACCCTTTGGCTGATGATGTGCCTGAAGAGGTCTGGTCCCAAACCTCTGGGATGGTGGCGCGACAGTCTCTGGGTCTTGACACTTTTCTTACTAATATGACAGGTTCCTATACTAGGGCCTGTCCCTATATTAACTCTAGCTGACTGTGACTCAGGGCGTATCTGGGCCTGGGTTTATTCGGGCCTAGTGTAGAGGCTACTTGCCTCTCTACACGCAGAGCTCCTACCTCTTCCGCTTCCCGGTCTTCTCTCTCTAACGTGCTCCCCTGTGCAACCTCCTATATCTTCCTGCCACGATCCTGTCACCCTATTGGCTCCCTGGCATCACCTGGTTTGGCTGAGGCTCATGGGACTTTTAGTCCCCTGCTCTAAACCTCCTTTTACCGTAAGCCAGGATCGGGATGCCAGAGATGCGGAGAGTCGAATAGCCGTGTGCCGAGTTCGGGATGCCAGAGGTACAGGAAGACGTAGCGGAAGCCGGTTTGGTACACGAGGAGGTCTGTAAAAATAGAACTAGGGAGGCAGAGAATGGTAAAGACAACTGGAACTATGCTCAGCCAAAGAACCAGTGATTTTGGCAGGTATATAAAGGAGTGAGGGTCCAATAGGATTGCAGCCATAAAGGGGTGTGTAGAAGGAGCCAGCTGCAGCAGGGATAGGTCCCTTATGAGTCCCAGGAGATGAGGCATAAAGGGCAGCAATCTGGCTGCATTCAATAGCAGCAACAGTTTTGTTCACTGTACCTTTAAGAGGCGGTTGCGCCTCCGTGTGGCCGCGCCTCCGTGTAGCAGCACCTGCGGCTGCGTGCGCGGCCCCGCACCCTGATCCGAGGGCAGAAGAGACAGAAGAACGTGCGCGCGCGCGCACTGTGCAGGAACTCGCACACGCCTCTCTCCGGCGTCCCTGCGAGCCACGAGGATGTCAGGCGAGGCAGCAGGTAAGTGGGAGACACGCCGTGAACGGCGTGTCTCCATAATCCTTACAGTACCCCCCCCTTCAGGGGCGACCTCCGGGCGACCATGATAAGGCTTGGAAGGGTTTTTGCGATGAAAAGCCCGTAGAAGCTGAGGTGCGTGAAGATCCCGGTGAGGAATCCATGAACGTTCCTCTGGACCGAACCCCCTCCAGTGAACCAGGTATTGTACTCGTCCTCTGGAAATTCTTGAATCCAGGATAAACTGGACCTCGTACTCCTGTTGACCCGAAATCATAATTGGAGGTGGAGAAGAAGTTTTCTTGGAAAAGCGAGGGCTGCGAAACACTGGTTTGAGTAAAGATACATGAAAAACTGGTGGAATCTTCATAGAAGGTGGAAGGCGTAGTTCGTAAGCCACAGGGTTAATCCTCCTAACCACGGGAAAGGGACCAAGGAACTTGGGAGCAAGCTTCATGGTAGGAACCTTCAACCGGATATTCCTAGATGAAAGCCACACCGTGTCCCCTGGAACGAACTCCGGCACTTGTCGTCGAAGGCGATCTGCTTGGAGTTTCTGTCTCCCTGTAGCTACCTTCAAGTTCTCCTGTATCTTAGACCACAAAACCTTCAGGTGAGAGACGTGTTTGTCCACTGCTGGCACCCCTGATGGTAGTGAAGAGAAGGGTAACCGGGAAGGATGGAATCCATAATTTATAAAAAACAGAGATTCTTGGGTAGAGTCGTTGCGGAGAGAGTTCAAGGCAAACTCGGCCCAAGGAAGTAGATCCACCCAGTCCTCCTGTGTATCCGTGATGAAACATCGGAGATATTGTTCTAAGCTTTGATTGACTTTCTCCGTTTGCCCATTGGTCTGTGGATGGTATCCTGAGGAGAACTGAAGAGCGATCCCCAACCTTTTGGAAAAGGCACGCCAAAATCTTGACACGAATTGCGAGCCCCGGTCAGAGACAATGGTAGAAGGAACTCCGTGAAGGCGAAAAATCTCCTGAATAAACACATCTGCCAGCCTGGGGGAATTTGGAAGACCCCTCAAAGGAACAAGGTGCGTCTGTTTGGAAAAACGATCGATGACCACTAAAATAGTATTCTTCCCTTTGGACTCTGGAAGTTCCACAATGAAATCCATAGAGATATGACTCCAGGGACGATCTGGAATGGGTAATGGAAGGAGTAGCCCAGCGGGTCTGACACGAGGTACCTTGTTACGAGCGCAAATGCTACATGCTTTGACAAACTCCTCTACGTCTTTAGCCCTCTCTGGCCACCAGAAGGTACGTTGAACCAGATCGTTGGTCTTCCGTATCCCTGGGTGTCCTGCCGATTTAGACGAATGACACCACTCGAGGACCTTCTTGCGGTGTTGAGGTGCCGTGTAGAGTCTTCCCTCCGGAACCTTGAGTCCCCTCGGAGTCTGTGACTGTTCCGACTGAATTTTGCTCATGACCTCAAAGGAGTTGGCAGACAGGATACAACTAGAGGGGATAATAGACTCAAGCTGTTCCTCGGACCTGTCATCCGCAAGAAATTGTCGAGATAGAGCGTCCGCCTTTAGGTTCTTGGAGCCAGGAATAAAACAAATAAGAAAATTAAATCGTGAAAAAAACAAAGCCCAGCGGGCTTGCCGAGCATTCAACCGACGTGCCCCCTCCAGGTAAAGGAGGTTCTTATGGTCCGTAAGGATGGTAATGGGTGTCTCAGTACCCTCTAAGAAATGTCTCCACTCTTCCAACGCCAATTTGATCGCCAAAAGCTCCCTATTTCCGACATCATAATTCTGTTCGGCGGAAGAGAATTTCTTAGAAAAAAAAGCACAGGGATGCAGTCTGGCTAACGGAGAAGTTCTCTGGGACAGAACAGCCCCAGCCCCAATGTCCGAAGCATCTACCTCCAAGGTGAACGGGAGTCCAGGATCTGGGTGGGTGAGGATGGGAGCAGACACAAAAGCCTTCTTGAGACTCTCAAACGCTTCTTTAGCGGTCACTGACCATGATGACGGATCTGCCCCTTTCTTAGTGAGGGCGGTTATGGAGGATACGGTATCAGAAAAATTGCGGATGAACCGTCGATAATAATTCGCAAAACCTAAAAAGCGTTGCACGGCTTTGAGAGTAGTCGGAAGAGGCCACTCCAAGATAGCTTTAAGTTTTTCCGGATCCATTTTGAAACCGGAATCCGAGATAACGTAACCCAAGAACGCCACGGATTTAAGGTGGAACTGACACTTCTCCAATTTTGCAAAAAGATGGTTCTCCCGCAAACGTAATAGTACTTGTTGAACGTGTTTAATATGATCTTGAGCGGTCTTAGAAAAGATGAGGATGTCATCTAAATAAACAATAAGAAAAGTGTTGAGAATGTCCCGAAAGATCTCGTTGACAAAATCCTGGAAAACTGCTGGTGCATTGCACAACCCGAAAGGCATAACAAGATACTCGTAGTGGCCGTCATGGGTGTTGAAAGCAGTCTTCCACTCGTCCCCCTCTCGTATCCTTACTAAATTGTAGGCACCTCTCAGATCCAATTTAGAAAAGATGGTTGCTCCCTGGAGGCAGTCGAATAATTCTGGAATCAAAGGCAGGGGGTAGCGATTTTTGCGGGTGATATTATTCAAACCCCGATAGTCTATGCATGGACGGAGAGATCCGTCCTTCTTCTTGACAAAGAAGAAACCTGCTCCGACCGGGGAGGAAGACTTTCTGATGAAACCCCTCTCCAAGTTCTCGGCAATGTAGGTGTTCATAGCCTTTGTCTCTGGGAGAGAGAGAGGATAGGATCTTCCCCTGGGAAGAGGTGCGCCAGGAAGTAAGTCAATGGGACAATCAAACGGACGGTGCGGCGGTAGTACCTCAGAACGTGCTTTGTCAAATACATCACGGAAATCCCAGTACACAGAAGGTAAGGAGTTGATCTTCTCGGATATGGTAGACACTCCTCCAATCCTCTGGAAAACCCTGGTACATGTCTTGGCACAAGAAGGAGCCCACTGAACCGGTTCCCGATCCGTCCAGTCGATGCGAGGATTATGAAGTTGAAGCCAGGGAAGACCCAAAATCAACTCAGCAGAAGGCGTGTGGATGACATCGAGAGTAATGATCTCTGTATGGACGTCCACGAACTGCAGTAGGAGAGGTACCGTCTGAAGCGTGATAAATGCTGGCTTTAGAGGTCGACCATCGATGGCCTCCAGACCTACAGGCGTCTCCTTGTTGACAAAAGGGATATTGTTCTGTCTAGCAAAAGTTTCATCAATGAAATTACCTGCAGAACCGGAATCAATGAACGCCCGTGCCCGGGTGTGGAACCCCTCTCCAGACAGCATTATAGGTAAGACTATCCTGGTGGGAAGGATGTTTTGGATGATGGAAGAAGGGGTCAGTATTCCCTATGAAACTCTCCCGGATCTCAGTGGGAGCTGGCGTTTCCCGGTCTATGGGGACACTGGGACACGGCGTGAGTGGAATTGCCACAGTACATGCAAAGACCGGCCGTGCGCCTACGTAACTTCTCAGCCGGAGATAGTCTGTTGCCCCCCAACTGCATGGGTTCAGGAATGTCCCCGGAAGAAGGTGACGGAGCCACGAAGGAGGGTGCAAGAGTTCTTGGAACCCGTAAACGATAATGAGAACGTTCGTATTTACGTTCCAGCAGGCGTTGATCCACCCGAATAGCCAGAGCGATTAAGTCCTCTAGGTTAGTAGGACGATCTCGTGCGGCGAGCTCGTCCTTTAGGGTCTCCGATAATCCTTGCCAGAACGCGGAAGATAGGGCGTCATCGTTCCAACCCGTCTCAGCAGCAAGAGTGCGAAACTCCACCGCATATACAGCAACCGAACGGTCTCCCTGGTTAATGTCGTGAAGAGCAGAAGCTGCCATTAACTTCCGTGCTGGTGTATCAAAAACTCTTCGGAATTCCTCAACGAAGAGATCGATGTCCTGTGTGAGCGCTCCTTGTTGCTCCCAGATGGGAGAGGCCCATGCCAGTGCCTGGTCGGTGAGAAGGGAGTAGATGTAGCCAACCCTGGAGACAGAAGACACAAAGCGAGAGGGAGAGAGACGAAATTGTACAAGACATTGGTTAATGAATCCCCGACATCCTTGAGGATCCCCCGCATAATGTCTTGGTGGCGGAATACGTGGTTCCGGAGTGAACGGAGATAACGAAAAAGGATTAGGCTGTGCAGGGTGTGCCACGAGTGGAGATTCCCGAGTGAGGGTTCGGACCTGCAGAGTAAGAGAGTGGAGGCTTTGCTGTATGGTATCCATCCGTCTATCGGATTGCTCCAAATAAGTCTCTAATCTGGTAAACAGAGCAGAATGGGCATTTAAAGTCCGCTCCACCTCAGCTTGGTCCATGTTTGTCGGGCTGAGCATAATGTTAGGATGTGCTCACCACAAACGAGACGGGACCACGGTGCTGAGGTGGGAAGGTAGGAACACCACCCACAGCCACGAGGGCACGTCTTGAAAGTAGATTGGTCGGGGATTCCGGATCGGGGCAGGAGAGGTACGGTTGGTAGAGAGTGCCGTTTGCCAAATCCAAGGTTAGAGAGAGGGACGTTGTCGTTTACCGTAAGCCAGGATCGGGATGCCAGAGATGCGGAGAGTCGAATAGCCGTGTGCCGAGTTCGGGATGCCAGAGGTACAGGAAGACGTAGCGGAAGCCGGTTTGGTACACGAGGAGGTCTGTAAAAATAGAACTAGGGAGGCAGAGAATGGTAAAGACAACTGGAACTATGCTCAGCCAAAGAACCAGTGATTTTGGCAGGTATATAAAGGAGTGAGGGTCCAATAGGATTGCAGCCATAAAGGGGTGTGTAGAAGGAGCCAGCTGCAGCAGGGATAGGTCCCTTATGAGTCCCAGGAGATGAGGCATAAAGGGCAGCAATCTGGCTGCATTCAATAGCAGCAACAGTTTTGTTCACTGTACCTTTAAGAGGCGGTTGCGCCTCCGTGTGGCCGCGCCTCCGTGTAGCAGCGCCTGCGGCTGCGTGCGCGGACCCGCGCCCTGATCCGAGGGCAGAAGAGACAGAAGAACGTGCGCGCGCGCACTGTGCAGGAACTCGCACGCCTCTCTCCGGCGTCCCTGCGAGCCACGAGGATGTCAGGCGAGGCAGCAGGTAAGTGGGAGACACGCCGTGAACGGCGTGTCTCCATAATCCTTACAATAAGGACGGGAACGTACTTTTACCCCAGGTGCTGTCTCGATCACATGTGAAATTAAATTAGTTTGCCCTGGCAAATCAGAAAAAACATCATGGAATTGTGCAATTATTTCTAACAAGTCCCCTTTTTGTTCAGAGGACAACTGTCTACCCATTGGGATTTTATCGTCACCCACAATGTTCTCCCGTGGGGGTTGGCGGCCATACAGCAGTTCAAATGGAGAGAATCCCGTGGAGGCCTGGGGAGCTTCCCGCACTGCAAATAGCAGAAAAGGGAGAAGTTCATCCAAGGCTCTCTTCTCTGAATCTACAAATTTCCTCAGCATCCCTTTTAGAGTTCGGTTAAATCTTTCCACCAATCCGTCAGTCTGTGGATTGTAGACCGATGAACGAACAGACTTGACCTCTAGTCATTTTAAGACATCCTGCATCAGTTTAGCCATAAAATTTGTACCTTG
This sequence comes from Ascaphus truei, assembly GCF_040206685.1. NCBI lineage: Eukaryota > Metazoa > Chordata > Amphibia > Anura > Ascaphidae > Ascaphus > Ascaphus truei. The sequence continues at coordinate 47,119 of NW_027454837.1, forward strand.
GTCTGTCAACATAACCTGGGGAAGTCCAACCCGTGAGAACAGCTCCAACAACTTGTTGGCTACTTGCTTCGCCATTGCTGTTCTCAGGGGGAACGCCTCAGGATATCTTGTTGCATAGTCAACTATTACAAGAATAAACCTGTGTCCTTTCACAGAAGGTTCTAGAGGTCCTACCAAGTCTACCCCAATCCTCTCAAAGGGAACTGACGCCAAGAGTAGAGGAACCAAAGGGGCTGGTTGTTGTCCCTTCGGACTAGTTAGCTGGCACTCCGGACATGCCGCACCTAATTTAGCAATATCACTATGCATCCCTGGCCAATAGAATCGGGACGAAATACGGTCCAATGTTTTATCCCTGCCAAGGTGACCACCCCAAGGGACAGAATGTGCTAGAGTGAACACAGATTTAACAAACGCCTTGGGAACCAATATCTGTCTGGTGACCTCCCCTGTTTGTGTATGCCTATTCACCCTATACAGGATATCATTTGATAATTCAAAATGGGGGAATACTATCACCCCCTGTGCATTCAATATCTGCTCATCAATTTTTACCACCTTATCATACTGTCTAGCAAGGACTGGGTCTTACTTTGCCCCTGGCGAAAATCAGGGAGGTATAGGTCTGGTAAATCTCCAAGTCCCATATCCCCTCCCTCTGGCCATCCCCAGCCATCACTTGTGACTTCTAGATATTAGAATGCTCACCTTGAGACTCAGATTTCTGCAACCAATCCTGTTTGTCAGGGCGTCTTTGCTTCTGAGTCTTTGGAACTCAGTGTCTACTGGGACAAAGGTCTACCGAGAAGGGGAACAGTTTGCCAGGGTTCTCCTGAGCCATAGAATAAGGCTCCTCGTGAGAGACTGGATCCATTAGGTCCGAAAAGAAAGGCCAGTCCCGGCCGAGCAAAACGTGGGCAGGGAGCCAAGGAGCGACTCCTACTTCGAGGTAGGCTTCCTGACCTTTTACCTGTAGCCGGATTTTGGCCGTATACATTCTATACTCCATGGAGAGTCAAAAGAACACACGTTAGGCGGTAACAGTTCCTGGAAGACCAGAGTTTTCCCAGAGCCAGAATCTACAAGGGCCTGGACGGTTTTTCCCCCAACCTGGGCTGGAAGTAGCCAGGGCTTGTAATTTTCTCCAGTGAAGGCCGAGGCGACGGTCCTGCGGAAGGAACAATCCATCTGTGGACAGTCCACATGCCGGTGGCCTTGTTCCACCTATGGAGAACATGGAGAGGGTTCCCTTGCAGGAGGGGGCCGGGGATAGCGCTCCGCTGGACCGGATACTGGAGACCAGGCATCTGGTGGGTCCTGTGGGTGACGTCCTCGGAAGTTCTTCTCATTTGGTGACAAGCCGACATCAGGAAGGGGATGAGGGTCTCGGCGGTGCTCAGCGTTTTGACTTCTTCCTTGTTGGAAGGACTGCTCCTTTCGTGGCACTTGGATGTTGCGCATGGAGGGGCTGTAGTTTCCCCGTTGTTCCAATCTCCATCTTTGGGTCTCCGCAATTGCCTCCTTAGTGCGCTCCTCGGGTTGTATCCAGCGAGTACACAAGTCCAATAACCGCTGAGCGAGGACCCGGGGTCTCATCTTAGCTTCAGGTTTCGGAACTGCTGCCGGTAGGTCTCTGGGGTCAGACCTAAGCGATCCAGTATGGCGGCTTTTACTTGTTGGTAGTCCATTGCCTGATCTGCTGGGAGGCCCTGATATGAGGCCTGGGCTTCTCCTATGAGGAGCTGGGCCAAAGCAGTTGCCCAGCGATCTGCAGCCCAGCCCTGAGCTTCGGCAAACCTTTCAAATGTCAGTAGAAAAGCCTCTGGATCCTCGTTCGGAGCCATTTTCCTCAGGGGGTTTGTTCGCAAGTTCTGCAAGTTCTGGACTGGCAGACCCCTGGAATTGGGTCAGCAGCTTGGCCATCCGCTCATCCTGTGCTGCCTGCTGCTGGGTTAGGAGCTGGGTTTGCTGCTGCAATAGTAGTTGGGCCTGCTCCTGCATTAACAGTCCCTGCTGTTTGGTCTGCTCCTGCATTAACAGTCCCTGCTGTCTGGTGTGCTCGCACAGAAACTCTTTTAAAAATTCTACCATTTTTCTCATTTGTGTGTGTGTGTGTGTGTGTGGCCCTTCAACTGCAGGGGCCTCTCAAAATCCCGGCACTTCTGACACCATATGTTGCAGAGTACATGCAACCACACATGCGGTTCTCTTGATAAGGCTTCTTTATTCAGCCTTAAAAACATACAGCACACAAAACAAAATAGCTTCTCTTCAGCATACAAAAACAAAATAGCTTCTCTTCAGCAGACAAAAACAAGGCAGCTTCTCTTCAGCATGCAGGATACAGACAGTTCATCACACATGTACTTTGAAAAATAGATCTTATAGCAATAATCTCTTCAGTATTTCAGTCCAGTCTCCTGACCAGCTAGCTTGCATGTGTGTACAGCCTGGGGGTTTTAAAACACCTTGATTATGCAGCTGGGGTCAGACTAATTAAGCAGCCCTTCTCAACTGAAACTTAACCTCGTCACTGCTGCACTGCAAGCCTAAACATAGGTTTGCCAGGTATATGGCTGGTGATGTTCATTCACCCTGTCACACCCACCCAATCTATCTCTCAGCCCTCCCCCCAGGCTAAAAGTTCTCTGAGTTTTACCTGTACCGTGGCACTGGAGCAGAGGTAGTCCTTGCAGCAGACTCCGGAAGTTGTAATTAACTTTGGGGTCAGACCACTAGGTCGGACTCCGACCCTGACCACCTCTGCTGCCGCAGCCACTGTCCTCCTCCAACCTCCGGAGCTCTCTGCCGCAGGCTAAATGTGCTATTCCCGCCTCAAGCCATCCACCTGCAACAATACTGGACATTTCAATGGGGGTACAGAGTTATGTAATTGACTCAAACAGAATGACATACCAAATAATGACAAACACATACAAAAGGTAATGAGGACCCTACTCGTGAGAGATTACAAGGTCCGCAGACAGTGGGGAACAGCTGGTACTGTTGTCATCCTTCCCACAAGTCCTTGAGCTGCAGGATGCAAGCACAGTCTGAAATTCCCTCCTTTCTGCGGAACCCAGTGCAGAGGATGTTAGAGCCAAGAAAGTAACTAAAGTCTAAACATTTAACTTGTGCAGGATGTGATCAACCTTTACCTGACAAGTATATTAAAGAAGATTATGCAATGCCTGCAGAAAGTCATTGGCAATGAAGGAAATCCCAAAAAAGCAGTAATATAATATATATATATATAAATATATATAAATAAATATATATATATATATATATAAATAAATATATATATATATCTCACTTGTGAGCACATTCACATGGAACCCATATAAGCAAATGCCCTGCTGTTCACACAGCTTTTAAGCGCAGCATGGGATTAGATGCAAAGCCAGTCAAGTGAGTGCTGTGCTTAAAAGCTGTGTGAACAGAAGGGCATTTGCTTATATGGGTTCCATGTAAATGGATTTCAGGCAAAAGGTGACACATTGTGTGCTCATTTGCATGTCATTTCCCAGAATCCCTTGCTGCAGTGTATGCTAGGTGAATGGTTGAAAGGCAGAGTGGCAGGCCTGTCCAAGGCATGTGAATGTGCTCACAAGTGATGTGTGTGTGTGTATGTGTGTGTCCGGCACTCCGGTAGTGATAGTATAAGGGCCTGGTTCTTGTCCCATAAAATAATCTGGAGCATATGTTACCAAAAATGACGATTGTAAGAAAAGAGACAGAACTCAGATCCCCCTGTGCAGATCGAAACGTTGGTCTTGTGTGTCATTTATCAAATATACTATTTATGTGATTGCTTACTGAGTGCTGTCGCTTTTCTTACCATCTTCATTGTTATACCCCTGAAGAAGTCTTGTTCAAAAACGAAACGAGTACGGTTAATAGATTGTCACCTACTTTCTATATGTCCCTTATTGTATGTCCATATGCAATAATACAACTTTTTGAAAATATACCAGCTGGCGTGTGCTTAATCTTTCATTCACTGGAGAAGCCTATGCATACTAAGGAAGGCATTTGATTTGGATAAGTGAAAAGTCCTGTGTGGATCTTGGAGGGTAACACAGTGCACACCGAGTTTCTGCGCACCTGCTTTTGTGCATGGTTGGGAGAGCAGAGCAGTCAGAGCGGCTAACGGAGTTCCCTCCGGTGAAACGTCAGAGGCTCCGAGAGTCTACGCGCAGGTTGCGGTAAAGTAGTTGGAGAGCTGATTAGCATCCCTGACGGAGATGCAACCAGAGGCAAGCCCTGGGGACTGCGGCAAGCGATGGACCACTGAGGGGTGCGGAACTGAGCAGGAGGAGAGCCGGCATAGTGCAGTAAGAGTGTTTGGTGGACCGGACTAACAACCGGATTAACCACGTGAGCTCTGCACGGAGGTTTGTGGTTGTGGGCTGTGGGGGAGAGGACAACTTGGCCATTTGCTAAGGCGCTGCATTGCCAAATTGAACAGGCATCATATACAGGAAGAAGGGGGTAAGATGGTCCGTGGTTCACAGCAACTTCAGCAGCCAACGCATGGATGTCTAAAAAAACTTTATTGATCGCTAGCAGCAAACATCAGGCAACCACTCTAACATGTTTCGTCCAGGCTATGGACTTTTTGAAAAAGCCTGGACGAAACATGTTAGAGTGGTTGCCTGATGTTTGCTGCTAGCGATCAATAAAGTTTTTTTAGACATCCATGCGTTGGCTGCTGAAGTTGCTGTGAACCACGGACCATCTTACCCCCTTCTTCCTGTGTCATCATTTCCGGAGGAGCACGCTGACGCCAGCTACACCAGAGGAGGAAGCCGCTGCAGAATTCCCTGCACCAACAGGGACGGCTTTTTCGTGAGTACTCCTAACCTCCACGCGGTATTTCAGGGAGATTATTGAGGCGGTTAGTGCCGGGCTGTGATTTACTTGGGGGCGCCCCTTAGGGAGGTGTCCCCCTGTACCTCTATCCGGCTTACTATTACCCAACTCCCTGTTTTCAATACCGGAGGCTTATTGTTTCATTAATCATTGCTGGGTCTCTCTTCAATCAAGTTGCCATAAAGTGTGTGCACTACCTGTTAGCAGCCTCGGTATACTGGGTAATTCCATATTCTCTAGGCATCATATACAAACTGGGGCGTGAAGGTCCCAATACCCACCCTAACCCATCTACATTTAACAAAGTGACAGTATGCTAATTGCAGACATCTATTATTGATCTCCCTCAGCTAACTTTTATCTGAACTCTCCACGTAGAAGCACAGAGACATTGTGTTCTATTTCCAACTCTCTCCATTCTCTCATAGCTAATGTGTTAATGTCTTGTATGGCACAAAGTTGCAAGTGGTTTAAACATTGATAAATTGTATCTATTTCAATTGTGCAAAAGTAGAGGAATTATTCTTACTCTCTTCAATGGTATATAGTCATATTAACCCTCTATTGACAGATCTACTTTAACATTGTTTTATTTCTAAAATTTGCGCCAGGTGCAACTGATATATATATATATATATATATATATATATATATATATATATATATATATATATACAGTGTTCGACAATCCTATACATTTACTCGCCCGGGGCGGGTGGATTTAACCCCCGGGCGTGTAAATATTGGCCCAAGCAGCACGTGGTTTTTTTTTAAATTCCCCTGCTCGCGCTAAAAAAAAAAAAAACTCCCCCTAGCTGACTCCTGATTGGCGCGCTCCCAGGCTTTGTGGGCGCGCGGCCAGGCTCTATATGAGCCCGCCCCCAACGAGCGGCCATTCTTTCTGCCTGGAGATCTGTTGGAGGGTAAGTACTCTCCATGCTGCGGCCCCTCTGCTCCTTCCCTGCGATCCCCCTGGTCCCCACATGGCTCCCTACTCCCCACCGCGGCAGCTCTCCTGTCCCCTGCTCCTATCCCCTGCTCCTGTCCCCTGTCCCCTCCTCCTGCTCCTGTCCCCTTCCCCTCCTCCTGCTCCTGCCCCCTTCCCCTCCTCCTGTCCCCTTCCCCTCGATCCACCGATCGATGTCCGGGGCGGGAGGTCCCCGCTGCTGCAGCCCGCCACGTGCCTCCCATGCGCCAGCTACCTTCATGATGGCGCAGCCGCCGCATGAGGAGGGGGGATGTCGGCCTGTCCCCCCCCCCCCCCACGAGCTTCATGCCGCCCCGGGCTGGGGGGAAGAAGCAGCCTGCAGCTTGGCCGTGCACTGTGACATGCCGGCGAGGGGAGCAGGGCAGTGGCGGCCACGGCAGGGCTGACTGTCACCTGGGGCGCCCAGTGGGGGATACCTCGCCACGTGCCTCCCACCCACCCTGCTGATTGGGGGGGGGATGTCGGCCTGCCCCCCACACGAGCGGGAGATGGGCGCGGGTGGGTGGGGGAGGAGCGTGGTGCTGGTCGCGGCCTTTCCTCCCCTGTGTGTGTGTGAGAATGTGTATGTGTGTGTGTGTGTGGGAGAATGTGTGTGTGTGTGAATGAATGTATGTGTGTATGGGAGTATGTGTATGCGTGTGACACCAGAGGTAACCCCCCAATCAGTAACCTCCCCCCCCAACCAGTAACCTCCCCCCCAATCAGTAACCTCCACCCCCAATCAGTAACCTCCACCCCCAATCAGTAACCTCCCCCCCAGTCAGTAATCCCCCCCAGTCAGTAACCCCCCCAGTCAGTAACCCCCCATCAGTAACCCCCCCCAGTCAGTCACCCCCCCAGTCAGTAACCCCCCCCATCAGTAACCCCCACCCAGTCAGTCACCCCCCCAGTCAGTAACCCCCCCCCCCAGTCAGTCACCCCCCTGTCAGTCACCCCCCAGTCAGTGTCAGTCACCCCCCACCCCCAGTCAGTGTCAGTCACCCCCACCCCCAGTCAGTGTCAGTCACCCCCCACCCCCAGTCAGTGTCAGTCACCCCCCACCCCCAGTCAGTGTCAGTCACCCCCCCACCCCCAGTCAGTGTCAGTCACCCCCCCCCCACCCCCAGTCGGTGTCAGTCACCCCCCCCCCCCACTCCCAGTCAGTGTCAGTCACCCCCCACCCCAGTCAGTGTCAGTCACCCCCCCACCCCCAGTCAGTGTCAGTCACCCCCCCACCCCCAGTCAGTGTCAGTCACCCCCCACCCCCAGTCAGTGTCAGTCACCCCCCACCCCCAGTCAGTGTCAGTCACCCCCCCACCCCCAGTCGGTGTCAGTCACCCCCCCACCCCCAGTCGGTGTCAGTCACCCCCCCACCCCCAGTCAGTGTCAGTCACACCCACCCCCAGTCAGTGTCAGTCACTCACCCACCAGTCACTCCTGCCCCACCCAGCCACTCACCCAGCAAACCACTCACCCAGCCAGTCACTCACCCAGCCTCTCTCTCTCTGTGTATCACCCACCCTCTGTGTGTGTCACCCACCGTTTCTCTCCTCTGTCTCCCCCACACCACTCTCTCCCCCACACTCTCCTCTCCCCCCACACCACTCTCTCCCCCCACACACTCTCTCCCCCCACACTCACACCCCCCCCCACACTCTCCCCCCCCACACACCCTCCCCCCAACACACTCACACCCCCCCCACACCCACTCACACACCCCCCCCCACACTCTCACTGCCCCCCCCACACACTCCTCTCCCCCCCCACACACACCCCAACACCACACACTCATCTCCCCCCCCACACACACACACCCCCCCCACTCACACTCACCCCCCACACACTCTCCCCCCACACCTCTCTCCCCCCCCCACACTCTCTCCCCCCACACTCTCCCCCCCCACACTCTCTCTCCCCCCCACACTCTCACTCCCCCACTCACCTCTCCCCACTCTCTCTCTCTCTCCCCCACACTCTCTCTCTCTCTCCCCCACACTCTCTCTCTCTCCCCCACACTCTCTCTCCCCCACACTCTCTCTCTCTCTCCCCTACACTCTCTCTCTCCCCTACACTCTCTCTCTCTCCCCTACACTCTCTCTCTCCCCCACACTCTCTCTCTCTCTCCCCCACTCTCTCTCCCCAACACTCTCCCTCTCCCCCACACTCTCTCTCTCTCCCCCACTCTCTCTCTCTCTCCCCCACACTCTCTCTCCCCACACTCTCTCTCTCCCCACTCTCTCTCTCTCCCCACTCTCTCTCTCTCTCCCCCACACTCTCTCTCTCTCCCCCACACTCTCTCTCTCTCTCCCCCACACTCTCTCTCTCTCCCCCACACTCTCTCTCTCCCCCACACTCTCCCTCTCTCCCCCACAGTCTCTCTCTCTCTCTCCACACTCTCTCTCTCTCTCCCCACACTCTCTCTCTCTCCCCCCACACTCTCTCTCCCCACACTCTCTCTCTCTCTCCCCACACTCTCTCTCCCCACACTCTCTCTCTCTCTCTCTCCCCACTCTCTCTCTCTCTCTCCCCACTCTCTCTCTCTCTCTCCCCCACACTCTCTCTCTCTCCCCCACACTCTCTCTCCCTCTCTCCCCCACACTCTCTCTCCCTCTCTCCCCCACACTCTCTCTCTCTCCCCCACACTCTCCCTCCCCCACACTCTCTCTCCCCCACACTCTCTCTCTCCCCCACACTCTCTCTCTCCCCCACACTCTCTCTCTCCCCCACACTCTCTCTGTCTCTCTCCCCCACACTCTCTCTCCCCCACACTCTCTCTCCCCCACACTCTCTCTCTCCCCCACACTCTCTCTCTCCCCCACACTCTCTCTCTCTCCCCCACACTCTGGATCTGGATCTCTTATTTACCCTATATATCTTAACTGCCCTATACTACACCGAAATCTTAACTACCCTATACTGCTATCTTCCAGATCTGGCTCAAGCTTCACACGGAAGACATCGGAACCCCCCCCCCCTAACCCAGAAGACAGGTAGGGAACACCTCCCCAATGTATAACATTGCGGGAATGAGCGTACCTGGACATTGAGGGACTGCGGATCAGGTAAGATCCCAGGTGGGATTGCTCCTTTAGATATTGTGAAACGGGGGCATCCAGACACTGGTTAAGGGGTTCAGGAAACTAGTCATTCATCCCCCCACACTCTCTCTCTCCCCCACACTCTCTCTCTCTCTCCCCCACACTCTCCCTCTCTCCCCCACAGTCTCTCTCTCTCTCTCTCTCTCCACACTCTCTCTCTCTCCCCACACTCTCTCTCTCTCTCCCCCCACACTCTCTCTCCCCACACTCTCTCTCTCTCCCCACACTCTCTCTCTCTCCCCACACTCTCTCTCTCTCTCTCTCCCCACTCTCTCTCTCTCCCCCCACTCTCTCTCTCTCCCCCACACTCTCTCTCTCTCCCCCACACTCTCTCTCCCTCTCTCCCCCACACTCTCTCTCCCTCTCTCCCCCACACTCTCTCTCCCTCTCTCCCCCACACTCTCTCTCTCCCCCACACTCTCTCTTCCTCTCCCCCACACTCTCTCTCCCCCACACTCTCTCTCCCCCACACTCTCTCTCCCCCACACTCTCTCTCTCCCCCACACTCTCTCTCCCCCACACTCTCTCTCTCTCTCTCCCCCACACTCTCTCTCTCTCTCCCCCACACTCTCTCTCTCTCCCCCACACTCTCTCTCCCCACTCTCTCTTTCTCTCTCCCCCACACTCTCTCTCTCCCCCCCCACACTCTCTCTCCCCCACACTCTCTCTCTCCCCTACACTCTCTCTCTCCCCTACACACTCTCTCTCTCCCCTACACTCTCTCTCTCTCCCCCACACTCTCTCTCTCTGTCACTCACACTCTGGATCTGGATCTCTTATTTACCCTATATATCTTAACTGCCCTATACTACACCGAAATCTTAACTACCCTATACTGCTATCTTCCAGATCTGGCTCAAGCTTCACACGGAAGACATCGGAACCCCCCCCCCCCCCTAACCCAGAAGACAGGTAGGGAACACCTCCCCAATGTATAACATTGCGGGAATGAGTGTACCTGGACATTGAGGGACTGCGGATCAGGTAAGATCCCAGGTGGGATTGCTCCTTTAGATATTGTGAAGCGGGGGCATCCAGACACTGGTTAAGGGGTTCAGGAAACTAGTCATTCACACCTGGCTTTTAATTCTAGATCCAACATTTACACACACACATGTAACAAGGACTAATTGTAGTATAATGTAATACAATAAATACATTTGTCAAAAACGAATGTTGTTCTGACTAGGAATTTATTAAATGTATTTTATTTATATATTTTATTTTAAAGCGGGGTTGGGGGCGGGACTAGGGGCGGGACTGGGGGCGGGATTAGGGGCGGGACTCGGGGCGGGGTTGGGGGCGGGACTAGGTGGCGAGTAGATTTTTTGGTTGGGCGAGTAGATTTTTGGGTGATTTGTCGAACACTGTATATATATATATATATATATATATATATATATATATATATATATATATATATATATATATATATACTATATATAATATAGTACACCCTCTTTGAATTCTATGGTTTTACATATCAGGACATAATAACAATCATTTGTTCCTTAGCAGGTCTTAAATTAGGTAAATACAACCTCAGATGGACAACAACACATGACATATTACACCGTGTCATGATTTATTTAACAAAAATAAAGCCAAAATGGAGAAGCTATGTGTGAAA
>NW_027454838.1:0-57619 GCF_040206685.1 Ascaphus truei
CCATGTTCTTCATATGATTATAGTGAGATATTACCCATTTATTACGGGCGCTATACTTTCTGGGCCATGTTCTTCATATGATTATAGTGAGATATTACCCATTTATTACGGGCGCTATACTTTCTGGGCCATGTTCTTCATATGATTATAGTGAGATATTACCCATTTATTACGGGCGCTATACTTTCTGGGCCATGTTCTTCATACGATTATAGTGAGATATTACCCATTTATTACGGGCGCTATACTTTCTGGGCCATGTTCTTCATACGATTATAGTGAGATATTACCCATTTATTACTGGGCGCTATACTTTCTGGGCCATGTTCTTCATACGATTATAGTGAGATATTACCCATTTATTACGGGCGCTATACTTTCTGGGCCATGTTCTTCATACGATTATAGTGAGATATTACCCATTTATTACGGGCGCTATACTTTCTGGGCCATGTTCTTCATATGATTATAGTGAGATATTACCCATTTATTACGGGCGCTATACTTTCTGGGCCATGTTCTTCATATGATTATAGTGAGATATTACCCATTTATTACGGGCGCTATACTTTCTGGGCCATGTTCTTCATACGATTATAGTGAGATATTACCCATTTATTACGGGCGCTATACTTTCTGGGCCATGTTCTTCATACGATTATAGTGAGATATTACCCATTTATTACGGGCGCTATACTTTCTGGGCCATGTTCTTCATACGATTATAGTGAGATATTACCCATTTATTACGGGCGCTATACTTTCTGGGCCATGTTCTTCATATGATTATAGTGAGATATTACCCATTTATTACGGGCGCTATACTTTCTGGGCCATGTTCTTCATATGATTATAGTGAGATATTACCCATTTATTACGGGCGCTATACTTTCTGGGCCATGTTCTTCATATGATTATAGTGAGATATTACCCATTTATTACGGGCGCTATACTTTCTGGGCCATGTTCTTCATACGATTATAGTGAGATATTACCCATTTATTACGGGCGCTATACTTTCTGGGCCATGTTCTTCATACGATTATAGTGAGATATTACCCATTTATTACGGGCGCTATACTTTCTGGGCCATGTTCTTCATACGATTATAGTGAGATATTACCCATTTATTACGGGCGCTATACTTTCTGGGCCATGTTCTTCATATGATTATAGTGAGATATTACCCATTTATTACGGGCGCTATACTTTCTGGGCCATGTTCTTCATATGATTATAGTGAGATATTACCCATTTATTACGGGCGCTATACTTTCTGGGCCATGTTCTTCATATGATTATAGTGAGATATTACCCATTTATTACGGGCGCTATACTTTCTGGGCCATGTTCTTCATACGATTATAGTGAGATATTACCCATTTATTACGGGCGCTATACTTTCTGGGCCATGTTCTTCATACGATTATAGTGAGATATTACCCATTTATTACGGGCGCTATACTTTCTGGGCCATGTTCTTCATACGATTATAGTGAGATATTACCCATTTATTACGGGCGCTATACTTTCTGGGCCATGTTCTTCATATGATTATAGTGAGATATTACCCATTTATTACGGGCGCTATACTTTCTGGGCCATGTTCTTCATATGATTATAGTGAGATATTACCCATTTATTACGGGCGCTATACTTTCTGGGCCATGTTCTTCATATGATTATAGTGAGATATTACCCATTTATTACGGGCGCTATACTTTCTGGGCCATGTTCTTCATACGATTATAGTGAGATATTACCCATTTATTACGGGCGCTATACTTTCTGGGCCATGTTCTTCATACGATTATAGTGAGATATTACCCATTTATTACGGGCGCTATACTTTCTGGGCCATGTTCTTCATATGATTATAGTGAGATATTACCCATTTATTACGGGCGCTATACTTTCTGGGCCATGTTCTTCATATGATTATAGTGAGATATTACCCATTTATTACGGGCGCTATACTTTCTGGGCCATGTTCTTCATACGATTATAGTGAGATATTACCCATTTATTACGGCGCTATACTTTCTGGGCCATGTTCTTCATATGATTATAGTGAGATATTACCCATTTATTACGGGCGCTATACTTCTGGGCCATGTTCTTCATATGATTATAGTGAGATATTACCCATTTATTACGGGCGCTATACTTTCTGGGCCATGTTCTTCATACGATTATAGTGAGATATTACCCATTTATTACGGGCGCTATACTTTCTGGGCCATGTTCTTCATATGATTATAGTGAGATATTACCCATTTATTACGGACGCTATACTTTCTGGGCCATGTTCTTCATATGATTATAGTGAGATATTACCCATTTATTACGGGCGCTATACTTCCTGGGCCATGTTCTTCATACGATTATAGTGAGATATTACCCATTTATTACGGGCGCTATACTTTCTGGGCCATGTTCTTCATACGATTATAGTGAGATATTACCCATTTATTACGGGCGCTATACTTTCTGGGCCATGTTCTTCATACGATTATAGTGAGATATTACCCATTTATTACGGGCGCTATACTTTCTGGGCCATGTTCTTCATACGATTATAGTGAGATATTACCCATTTATTACGGGCGCTATACTTTCTGGGCCATGTTCTTCATACGATTATAGTGAGATATTACCCATTTATTACGGGCGCTATACTTTCTGGGCCATGTTCTTCATACGATTATAGTGAGATATTACCCATTTATTACGGGCGCTATACTTTCTGGGCCATGTTCTTCATACGATTATAGTGAGATATTACCCATTTATTACGGGCGCTATACTTTCTGGGCCATGTTCTTCATACGATTATAGTGAGATATTACCCATTTATTACGGGCGCTATACTTTCTGGGCCATGTTCTTCATATGATTATAGTGAGATATTATCCATTTATTACGGGCGCTATACTTTCTGGGCCATGTTCTTCATATGATTATAGTGAGATATTACCCATTTATTACGGGCGCTATACTTCTGGGCCATGTTCTTCATATGATTATAGTGAGATATTACCCATTTATTACGGGCGCTATACTTCCTGGGCCATGTTCTTCATACGATTATAGTGAGATATTACCCATTTATTACGGGCGCTATACTTTCTGGGCCATGTTCTTCATACGATTATAGTGAGATATTACCCATTTATTACGGGCGCTATACTTTCTGGGCCATGTTCTTCATACGATTATAGTGAGATATTACCCATTTATTACGGGCGCTATACTTCCTGGGCCATGTTCTTCATACGATTATAGTGAGATATTACCCATTTATTACGGGCGCTATACTTTCTGGGCCATGTTCTTCATACGATTATAGTGAGATATTACCCATTTATTACGGGCGCTATACTTTCTGGGCCATGTTCTTCATATGATTATAGTGAGATATTACCCATTTATTACGGGCGCTATACTTTCTGGGCCATGTTCTTCATATGATTATAGTGAGATATTACCCATTTATTACGGGCGCTATACTTTCTGGGCCATGTTCTTCATACGATTATAGTGAGATATTACCCATTTATTACGGGCGCTATACTTTCTGGGCCATGTTCTTCATACGATTATAGTGAGATATTACCCATTTATTACGGGCGCTATACTTTCTGGGCCATGTTCTTCATATGATTATAGTGAGATATTACCCATTTATTACGGGCGCTATACTTTCTGGGCCATGTTCTTCATATGATTATAGTGAGATATTACCCATTTATTACGGGCGCTATACTTTCTGGGCCATGTTCTTCATACGATTATAGTGAGATATTACCCATTTATTACGGGCGCTATACTTTCTGGGCCATGTTCTTCATACGATTATAGTGAGATATTACCCATTTATTACGGGCGCTATACTTTCTGGGCCATGTTCTTCATATGATTATAGTGAGATATTACCCATTTATTACGGGCGCTATACTTTCTGGGCCATGTTCTTCATACGATTATAGTGAGATATTACCCATTTATTACGGGCGCTATACTTTCTGGGCCATGTTCTTCATATGATTATAGTGAGATATTACCCATTTATTACGGGCGCTATACTTTCTGGGCCATGTTCTTCATATGATTATAGTGAGATATTACCCATTTATTACGGGCGCTATACTTTCTGGGCCATGTTCTTCATATGATTATAGTGAGATATTACCCATTTATTACGGGCGCTATACTTTCTGGGCCATGTTCTTCATACGATTATAGTGAGATATTACCCATTTATTAAGGGCGCTATACTTTCTGGGCCATGTTCTTCATATGATTATAGTGAGATATTACCCATTTATTACGGGCGCTATACTTCCTGGGCCATGTTCTTCATACGATTATAGTGAGATATTACCCATTTATTACGGGCGCTATACTTTCTGGGCCATGTTCTTCATACGATTATAGTGAGATATTACCCATTTATTACGGGCGCTATACTTTCTGGGCCATGTTCTTCATATGATTATAGTGAGATATTACCCATTTATTACGGGCGCTATACTTTCTGGGCCATGTTCTTCATATGATTATAGTGAGATATTACCCATTTATTACGGGCGCTATACTTCCTGGGCCATGTTCTTCATACGATTATAGTGAGATATTACCCATTTATTACGGGCGCTATACTTTCTGGGCCATGTTCTTCATACGATTATAGTGAGATATTACCCATTTATTACGGGCGCTATACTTCCTGGGCCATGTTCTTCATACGATTATAGTGAGATATTACCCATTTATTACGGGCGCTATACTTTCTGGGCCATGTTCTTCATACGATTATAGTGAGATATTACCCATTTATTACGGGCGCTATACTTTCTGGGCCATGTTCTTCATACGATTATAGTGAGATATTACCCATTTATTACGGGCGCTATACTTTCTGGGCCATGTTCTTCATACGATTATAGTGAGATATTACCCATTTATTACGGGCGCTATACTTCCTGGGCCATGTTCTTCATACGATTATAGTGAGATATTACCCATTTATTACGGGCGCTATACTTTCTGGGCCATGTTCTTCATACGATTATAGTGAGATATTACCCATTTATTACGGGCGCTATACTTTCTGGGCCATGTTCTTCATACGATTATAGTGAGATATTACCCATTTATTACGGGCGCTATACTTTCTGGGCCATGTTCTTCATATGATTATAGTGAGATATTATCCATTTATTACGGGCGCTATACTTTCTGGGCCATGTTCTTCATATGATTATAGTGAGATATTACCCATTTATTACGGGCGCTATACTTCCTGGGCCATGTTCTTCATATGATTATAGTGAGATATTACCCATTTATTACGGGCGCTATACTTTCTGGGCCATGTTCTTCATACGATTATAGTGAGATATTACCCATTTATTACGGGCGCTATACTTTCTGGGCCATGTTCTTCATACGATTATAGTGAGATATTACCCATTTATTACGGGCGCTATACTTTCTGGGCCATGTTCTTCATACGATTATAGTGAGATATTACCCATTTATTACGGGCGCTATACTTCTGGGCCATGTTCTTCATACGATTATAGTGAGATATTACCCATTTATTACGGGCGCTATACTTTCTGGGCCATGTTCTTCATATGATTATAGTGAGATATTACCCATTTATTACGGGCGCTATACTTTCTGGGCCATGTTCTTCATATGATTATAGTGAGATATTACCCATTTATTACGGGCGCTATACTTTCTTGGCCATGTTCTTCATATGATTATAGTGAGATATTACCCATTTATTACGGGCGCTATACTTTCTGGGCCATGTTCTTCATACGATTATAGTGAGATATTACCCATTTATTACGGGCGCTATACTTTCTGGGCCATGTTCTTCATACGATTATAGTGAGATATTACCCATTTATTACGGGCGCTATACTTTCTGGGCCATGTTCTTCATACGATTATAGTGAGATATTACCCATTTATTACGGGCGCTATACTTTCTGGGCCATGTTCTTCATATGATTATAGTGAGATATTACCCATTTATTACGGACGCTATACTTTCTGGGCCATGTTCTTCATATGATTATAGTGAGATATTACCCATTTATTACGGGCGCTATACTTCCTGGGCCATGTTCTTCATACGATTATAGTGAGATATTACCCATTTATTACGGGCGCTATACTTTCTGGGCCATGTTCTTCATACGATTATAGTGAGATATTACCCATTTATTACGGGCGCTATACTTTCTGGGCCATGTTCTTCATACGATTATAGTGAGATATTACCCATTTATTACGGGCGCTATACTTTCTGGGCCATGTTCTTCATACGATTATAGTGAGATATTACCCATTTATTACGGGCGCTATACTTTCTGGGCCATGTTCTTCATACGATTATAGTGAGATATTACCCATTTATTACGGGCGCTATACTTTCTGGGCCATGTTCTTCATACGATTATAGTGAGATATTACCCATTTATTACGGGCGCTATACTTTCTGGGCCATGTTCTTCATACGATTATAGTGAGATATTACCCATTTATTACGGGCGCTATACTTTCTGGGCCATGTTCTTCATACGATTATAGTGAGATATTACCCATTTATTACGGGCGCTATACTTTCTGGGCCATGTTCTTCATATGATTATAGTGAGATATTATCCATTTATTACGGGCGCTATACTTTCTGGGCCATGTTCTTCATATGATTATAGTGAGATATTACCCATTTATTACGGGCGCTATACTTCCTGGGCCATGTTCTTCATATGATTATAGTGAGATATTACCCATTTATTACGGGCGCTATACTTCCTGGGCCATGTTCTTCATACGATTATAGTGAGATATTACCCATTTATTACGGGCGCTATACTTTCTGGGCCATGTTCTTCATACGATTATAGTGAGATATTACCCATTTATTACGGGCGCTATACTTTCTGGGCCATGTTCTTCATACGATTATAGTGAGATATTACCCATTTATTACGGGCGCTATACTTCCTGGGCCATGTTCTTCATACGATTATAGTGAGATATTACCCATTTATTATGGGCGCTATACTTTCTGGGCCATGTTCTTCATACGATTATAGTGAGATATTACCCATTTATTACGGGCGCTATACTTTCTGGGCCATGTTCTTCATATGCTTATAGTGAGATATTACCCATTTATTACGGGCGCTATACTTTCTGGGCCATGTTCTTCATATGATTATAGTGAGATATTACCCATTTATTACGGGCGCTATACTTTCTGGGCCATGTTCTTCATACGATTATAGTGAGATATTACCCATTTATTACGGGCGCTATACTTTCTGGGCCATGTTCTTCATACGATTATAGTGAGATATTACCCATTTATTACGGGCGCTATACTTTCTGGGCCATGTTCTTCATACGATTATAGTGAGATATTACCCATTTATTACGGGCGCTATACTTTCTGGGCCATGTTCTTCATACGATTATAGTGAGATATTACCCATTTATTACGGGCGCTATACTTTCTGGGCCATGTTCTTCATATGATTATAGTGAGATATTACCCATTTATTACGGGCGCTATACTTTCTGGGCCATGTTCTTCATATGATTATAGTGAGATATTACCCATTTATTACGGGCGCTATACTTTCTGGGCCATGTTCTTCATACGATTATAGTGAGATATTACCCATTTATTACGGGCGCTATACTTTCTGGGCCATGTTCTTCATACGATTATAGTGAGATATTACCCATTTATTACGGGCGCTATACTTTCTGGGCCATGTTCTTCATATGATTATAGTGAGATATTACCCATTTATTACGGGCGCTATACTTTCTGGGCCATGTTCTTGATACGATTATAGTGAGATATTACCCATTTATTACGGGCGCTATACTTTCTGGGCCATGTTCTTCATATGATTATAGTGAGATATTACCCATTTATTACGAGCGCTATACTTTCTGGGCCATGTTCTTCATATGATTATAGTGAGATATTACCCATTTATTACGGGCGCTATACTTTCTGGGCCATGTTCTTCATATGATTATAGTGAGATATTACCCATTTATTACGGGCGCTATACTTTCTGGGCCATGTTCTTCATACGATTATAGTGAGATATTACCCATTTATTAAGGGCGCTATACTTTCTGGGCCATGTTCTTCATACGATTATAGTGAGATATTACCCATTTATTACGGGCGCTATACTTTCTGGGCCATGTTCTTCATATGATTATAGTGAGATATTATCCATTTATTACGGGTGCTATACTTTCTGGGCCATGTTCTTCATATGATTATAGTGAGATATTACCCATTTATTACGGGCGCTATA
Organism: Ascaphus truei; assembly: GCF_040206685.1. Taxonomy (NCBI): domain Eukaryota; kingdom Metazoa; phylum Chordata; class Amphibia; order Anura; family Ascaphidae; genus Ascaphus; species Ascaphus truei. The sequence goes on from NW_027454838.1 coordinate 8,373, forward strand.
CTTTCTGGGCCATGTTCTTCATACGATTATAGTGAGATATTACCCATTTATTACGGGCGCTATACTTTCTGGGCCATGTTCTTCATATGATTATAGTGAGATATTACCCATTTATTACGGGCGCTATACTTTCTGGGCCATGTTCTTCATATGATTATAGTGAGATATTGCCCATTTATTACGGGCGCAATACTTTCTGGGCCATGTTCTTCATATGATTATAGTGAGATATTGCCCATTTATTACGGGCGCTATACTTTCTGGGCCATGTTCTTCATATGATTATAGTGAGATATTACCCATTTATTACGGACGCTATACTTTCTGGGCCATGTTCTTCATATGATTATAGTGAGATATTACCCATTTATTACGGGCGCTATACTTTCTGGGCCATGTTCTTCATACGATTATAGTGAGATATTACCCATTTATTACGGGCGCTATACTTTCTGGGCCATGTTCTTCATATGATTATAGTGAGATATTACCCATTTATTACGGGCGCTATACTTTCTGGGCCATGTTCTTCATACGATTATAGTGAGATATTACCCATTTATTACGGGCGCTATACTTTCTGGGCCATGTTCTTCATATGATTATAGTGAGATATTACCCATTTATTACGGACGCTATACTTTCTGGGCCATGTTCTTCATACGATTATAGTGAGATATTACCCATTTATTACGGTCGCTATACTTTCTGGGCCATGTTCTTCATACGATTATAGTGAGATATTACCCATTTATTACGGGCGCTATACTTTCTGGGCCATGTTCTTCATACGATTATAGTGAGATATTACCCATTTATTACGGGCGCTATACTTTCTGGGCCATGTTCTTCATATGATTATAGTGAGATATTATCCATTTATTACGGGCGCTATACTTCTGGGCCATGTTCTTCATACGATTATAGTGAGATATTACCCATTTATTACGGGCGCTATACTTCCTGGGCCATGTTCTTCATACGATTATAGTGAGATATTACCCATTTATTACGGGCGCTATACTTTCTGGGCCATGTTCTTCATACGATTATAGTGAGATATTACCCATTTATTACGGGCGCTATACTTTCTGGGCCATGTTCTTGATACGATTATAGTGAGATATTACCCATTTATTACGGGCGCTATACTTTCTGGGCCATGTTCTTCATATGATTATAGTGAGATATTACCCATTTATTACGGGCGCTATACTTTCTGGGCCATGTTCTTCATATGATTATAGTGAGATATTACCCATTTATTACGGACGCTATACTTTCTGGGCCATGTTCTTCATATGATTATAGTGAGATATTACCCATTTATTACGGGCGCTATACTTTCTGGGCCATGTTCTTCATACGATTATAGTGAGATATTACCCATTTATTACGGGCGCTATACTTTCTGGGCCATGTTCTTCATATGATTATAGTGAGATATTACCCATTTATTACGGGCGCTATACTTTCTGGGCCATGTTCTTCATATGATTATAGTGAGATATTACCCATTTATTACGGGCGCTATACTTTCTGGGCCATGTTCTTCATACGATTATAGTGAGATATTACCCATTTATTACGGGCGCTATACTTTCTGGGCCATGTTCTTCATACGATTATAGTGAGATATTACCCATTTATTACGGGCGCTATACTTTCTGGGCCATGTTCTTCATATGATTATAGTGAGATATTACCCATTTATTACGGGCGCTATACTTTCTGGGCCATGTTCTTGATACGATTATAGTGAGATATTACCCATTTATTACGGGCGCTATACTTTCTGGGCCATGTTCTTCATATGATTATAGTGAGATATTACCCATTTATTACGGGCGCTATACTTTCTGGGCCATGTTCTTCATATGATTATAGTGAGATATTACCCATTTATTACGGGCGCTATACTTTCTGGGCCATGTTCTTCATATGATTATAGTGAGATATTACCCATTTATTACGGGCGCTATACTTTCTGGGCCATGTTCTTCATACGATTATAGTGAGATATTACCCATTTATTAAGGGCGCTATACTTTCTGGGCCATGTTCTTCATACGATTATAGTGAGATATTACCCATTTATTACGGGCGCTATACTTTCTGGGCCATGTTCTTCATATGATTATAGTGAGATATTATCCATTTATTACGGGTGCTATACTTTCTGGGCCATGTTCTTCATATGATTATAGTGAGATATTACCCATTTATTACGGGCGCTATACTTTCTGGGCCATGTTCTTCATACGATTATAGTGAGATATTACCCATTTATTACGGGCGCTATACTTTCTGGGCCATGTTCTTCATATGATTATAGTGAGATATTACCCATTTATTACGGGCGCTATACTTTCTGGGCCATGTTCTTCATATGATTATAGTGAGATATTGCCCATTTATTACGGGCGCAATACTTTCTGGGCCATGTTCTTCATATGATTATAGTGAGATATTGCCCATTTATTACGGGCGCTATACTTTCTGGGCCATGTTCTTCATATGATTATAGTGAGATATTACCCATTTATTACGGACGCTATACTTTCTGGGCCATGTTCTTCATATGATTATAGTGAGATATTACCCATTTATTACGGGCGCTATACTTTCTGGGCCATGTTCTTCATACGATTATAGTGAGATATTACCCATTTATTACGGGCGCTATACTTTCTGGGCCATGTTCTTCATATGATTATAGTGAGATATTACCCATTTATTACGGGCGCTATACTTTCTGGGCCATGTTCTTCATACGATTATAGTGAGATATTACCCATTTATTACGGGCGCTATACTTTCTGGGCCATGTTCTTCATATGATTATAGTGAGATATTACCCATTTATTACGGACGCTATACTTTCTGGGCCATGTTCTTCATACGATTATAGTGAGATATTACCCATTTATTACGGTCGCTATACTTTCTGGGCCATGTTCTTCATACGATTATAGTGAGATATTACCCATTTATTACGGGCGCTATACTTTCTGGGCCATGTTCTTCATACGATTATAGTGAGATATTACCCATTTATTACGGGCGCTATACTTTCTGGGCCATGTTCTTCATATGATTATAGTGAGATATTATCCATTTATTACGGGCGCTATACTTTCTGGGCCATGTTCTTCATACGATTATAGTGAGATATTACCCATTTATTACGGGCGCTATACTTCCTGGGCCATGTTCTTCATACGATTATAGTGAGATATTACCCATTTATTACGGGCGCTATACTTTCTGGGCCATGTTCTTCATACGATTATAGTGAGATATTACCCATTTATTACGGGCGCTATACTTTCTGGGCCATGTTCTTGATACGATTATAGTGAGATATTACCCATTTATTACGGGCGCTATACTTTCTGGGCCATGTTCTTCATATGATTATAGTGAGATATTACCCATTTATTACGGGCGCTATACTTTCTGGGCCATGTTCTTCATATGATTATAGTGAGATATTACCCATTTATTACGGGCGCAATACTTTCTGGGCCATGTTCTTCATATGATTATAGTGAGATATTGCCCATTTATTACGGGCGCTATACTTTCTGGGCCATGTTCTTCATATGATTATAGTGAGATATTACCCATTTATTACGGACGCTATACTTTCTGGGCCATGTTCTTCATATGATTATAGTGAGATATTACCCATTTATTACGGACGCTATACTTTCTGGGCCATGTTCTTCATATGATTATAGTGAGATATTACCCATTTATTACGGGCGCTATACTTTCTGGGCCATGTTCTTCATACGATTATAGTGAGATATTACCCATTTATTACGGGCGCTATACTTTCTGGGCCATGTTCTTCATATGATTATAGTGAGATATTACCCATTTATTACGGGCGCTATACTTTCTGGGCCATGTTCTTCATACGATTATAGTGAGATATTACCCATTTATTACGGGCGCTATACTTTCTGGGCCATGTTCTTCATACGATTATAGTGAGATATTACCCATTTATTACGGGCGCTATACTTTCTGGGCCATGTTCTTCATACGATTATAGTGAGATATTACCCATTTATTACGGACGGTATACTTTCTGGGCCATGTTCTTCATACGATTATAGTGAGATATTACCCATTTATTACGGTCGCTATACTTTCTGGGCCATGTTCTTCATACGATTATAGTGAGATATTACCCATTTATTACGGGCGCTATACTTTCTGGGCCATGTTCTTCATACGATTATAGTGAGATATTACCCATTTATTACGGGCGCTATACTTTCTGGGCCATGTTCTTCATACGATTATAGTGAGATATTATCCATTTATTACGGGCGCTATACTTTCTGGGCCATGTTCTTCATATGATTATAGTGAGATATTACCCATTTATTACGGGCGCTATACTTCCTGGGCCATGTTCTTCATACGATTATAGTGAGATATTACCCATTTATTACGGGCGCTATACTTTCTGGGCCATGTTCTTCATACGATTATAGTGAGATATTACCCATTTATTACGGGCGCTATACTTCCTGGGCCATGTTCTTCATACGATTATAGTGAGATATTACCCATTTATTACGGGCGCTATACTTTCTGGGCCATGTTCTTCATACGATTATAGTGAGATATTACCCATTTATTACGGGCGCTATACTTTCTGGGCCATGTTCTTCATACGATTATAGTGAGATATTACCCATTTATTACGGGCGCTATACTTTCTGGGCCATGTTCTTCATACGATTATAGTGAGATATTACCCATTTATTACGGGCGCTATACTTCCTGGGCCATGTTCTTCATACGATTATAGTGAGATATTACCCATTTATTACGGGCGCTATACTTTCTGGGCCATGTTCTTCATACGATTATAGTGAGATATTACCCATTTATTACGGGCGCTATACTTTCTGGGCCATGTTCTTCATACGATTATAGTGAGATATTACCCATTTATTACGGGCGCTATACTTTCTGGGCCATGTTCTTCATATGATTATAGTGAGATATTATCCATTTATTACGGGCGCTATACTTTCTGGGCCATGTTCTTCATATGATTATAGTGAGATATTACCCATTTATTACGGGCGCTATACTTTCTGGGCCATGTTCTTCATACGATTATAGTGAGATATTACCCATTTATTACGGGCGCTATACTTTCTGGGCCATGTTCTTCATACGATTATAGTGAGATATTACCCATTTATTACGGGCGCTATACTTTCTGGGCCATGTTCTTCATACGATTATAGTGAGATATTACCCATTTATTACGGGCGCTATACTTCCTGGGCCATGTTCTTCATACGATTATAGTGAGATATTACCCATTTATTACGGGCGCTATACTTTCTGGGCCATGTTCTTCATATGATTATAGTGAGATATTACCCATTTATTACGGGCGCTATACTTTCTGGGCCATGTTCTTCATATGATTATAGTGAGATATTACCCATTTATTACGGGCGCTATACTTTCTTGGCCATGTTCTTCATATGATTATAGTGAGATATTACCCATTTATTACGGGCGCTATACTTTCTGGGCCATGTTCTTCATACGATTATAGTGAGATATTACCCATTTATTACGGGCGCTATACTTTCTGGGCCATGTTCTTCATACGATTATAGTGAGATATTACCCATTTATTACGGGCGCTATACTTTCTGGGCCATGTTCTTCATACGATTATAGTGAGATATTACCCATTTATTACGGGCGCTATACTTTCTGGGCCATGTTCTTCATACGATTATAGTGAGATATTACCCATTTATTACGGGCGCTATACTTTCTGGGCCATGTTCTTCATATGATTATAGTGAGATATTACCCATTTATTACGGGCGCTATACTTTCTGGGCCATGTTCTTCATATGATTATAGTGAGATATTACCCATTTATTACGGGCGCTATACTTTCTGGGCCATGTTCTTCATACGATTATAGTGAGATATTACCCATTTATTACGGGCGCTATACTTTCTGGGCCATGTTCTTCATACGATTATAGTGAGATATTACCCATTTATTACGGGCGCTATACTTTCTGGGCCATGTTCTTCATACGATTATAGTGAGATATTACCCATTTATTACGGGCGCTATACTTTCTGGGCCATGTTCTTCATATGATTATAGTGAGATATTACCCATTTATTACGGGCGCTATACTTTCTGGGCCATGTTCTTCATATGATTATAGTGAGATATTACCCATTTATTACGGGCGCTATACTTTCTGGGCCATGTTCTTCATATGATTATAGTGAGATATTACCCATTTATTACGGGCGCTATACTTTCTGGGCCATGTTCTTCATACGATTATAGTGAGATATTACCCATTTATTACGGGCGCTATACTTTCTGGGCCATGTTCTTCATACGATTATAGTGAGATATTACCCATTTATTACGGGCGCTATACTTTCTGGGCCATGTTCTTCATATGATTATAGTGAGATATTACCCATTTATTACGGGCGCTATACTTCCTGGGCCATGTTCTTCATATGATTATAGTGAGATATTACCCATTTATTACGGGCGCTATACTTTCTGGGCCATGTTCTTCATACGATTATAGTGAGATATTACCCATTTATTACGGGCGCTATACTTTCTGGGCCATGTTCTTCATATGATTATAGTGAGATATTACCCATTTATTACGGACGCTATACTTTCTGGGCCATGTTCTTCATATGATTATAGTGAGATATTACCCATTTATTACGGGCGCTATACTTCCTGGGCCATGTTCTTCATATGATTATAGTGAGATATTACCCATTTATTACGGGCGCTATACTTTCTGGGCCATGTTCTTCATACGATTATAGTGAGATATTACCCATTTATTACGGGCGCTATACTTTCTGGGCCATGTTCTTCATATGATTATAGTGAGATATTACCCATTTATTACGGACGCTATACTTTCTGGGCCATGTTCTTCATATGATTATAGTGAGATATTACCCATTTATTACGGGCGCTATACTTCCTGGGCCATGTTCTTCATACGATTATAGTGAGATATTACCCATTTATTACGGGCGCTATACTTTCTGGGCCATGTTCTTCATACGATTATAGTGAGATATTACCCATTTATTACGGGCGCTATACTTTCTGGGCCATGTTCTTCATACGATTATAGTGAGATATTACCCATTTATTACGGGCGCTATACTTTCTGGGCCATGTTCTTCATACGATTATAGTGAGATATTACCCATTTATTACGGGCGCTATACTTTCTGGGCCATGTTCTTCATACGATTATAGTGAGATATTACCCATTTATTACGGGCGCTATACTTTCTGGGCCATGTTCTTCATACGATTATAGTGAGATATTACCCATTTATTACGGGCGCTATACTTTCTGGGCCATGTTCTTCATACGATTATAGTGAGATATTACCCATTTATTACGGGCGCTATACTTTCTGGGCCATGTTCTTCATACGATTATAGTGAGATATTACCCATTTATTACGGGCGCTATACTTTCTGGGCCATGTTCTTCATATGATTATAGTGAGATATTATCCATTTATTACGGGCGCTATACTTTCTGGGCCATGTTCTTCATATGATTATAGTGAGATATTACCCATTTATTACGGGCGCTATACTTCCTGGGCCATGTTCTTCATATGATTATAGTGAGATATTACCCATTTATTACGGGCGCTATACTTTCTGGGCCATGTTCTTCATACGATTATAGTGAGATATTACCCATTTATTACGGGCGCTATACTTTCTGGGCCATGTTCTTCATACGATTATAGTGAGATATTACCCATTTATTACGGGCGCTATACTTTCTGGGCCATGTTCTTCATACGATTATAGTGAGATATTACCCATTTATTACGGGCGCTATACTTCCTGGGCCATGTTCTTCATACGATTATAGTGAGATATTACCCATTTATTACGGGCGCTATACTTTCTGGGCCATGTTCTTCATATGATTATAGTGAGATATTACCCATTTATTACGGGCGCTATACTTTCTGGGCCATGTTCTTCATATGATTATAGTGAGATATTACCCATTTATTACGGGCGCTATACTTTCTGGGCCATGTTCTTCATATGATTATAGTGAGATATTACCCATTTATTACGGGCGCTATACTTTCTGGGCCATGTTCTTCATACGATTATAGTGAGATATTACCCATTTATTACGGGCGCTATACTTTCTGGGCCATGTTCTTCATACGATTATAGTGAGATATTACCCATTTATTACGGGCGCTATACTTTCTGGGCCATGTTCTTCATACGATTATAGTGAGATATTACCCATTTATTACGGGCGCTATACTTTCTGGGCCATGTTCTTCATACGATTATAGTGAGATATTACCCATTTATTACGGGCGCTATACTTTCTGGGCCATGTTCTTCATATGATTATAGTGAGATATTACCCATTTATTACGGGCGCTATACTTTCTGGGCCATGTTCTTCATATGATTATAGTGAGATATTACCCATTTATTACGGGCGCTATACTTTCTGGGCCATGTTCTTCATACGATTATAGTGAGATATTACCCATTTATTACGGGCGCTATACTTTCTGGGCCATGTTCTTCATACGATTATAGTGAGATATTACCCATTTATTACGGGCGCTATACTTTCTGGGCCATGTTCTTCATACGATTATAGTGAGATATTACCCATTTATTACGGGCGCTATACTTTCTGGGCCATGTTCTTCATATGATTATAGTGAGATATTACCCATTTATTACGGGCGCTATACTTTCTGGGCCATGTTCTTCATATGATTATAGTGAGATATTACCCATTTATTACGGGCGCTATACTTTCTGGGCCATGTTCTTCATATGATTATAGTGAGATATTACCCATTTATTACGGGCGCTATACTTTCTGGGCCATGTTCTTCATACGATTATAGTGAGATATTACCCATTTATTACGGGCGCTATACTTTCTGGGCCATGTTCTTCATACGATTATAGTGAGATATTACCCATTTATTACGGGCGCTATACTTTCTGGGCCATGTTCTTCATATGATTATAGTGAGATATTACCCATTTATTACGGGCGCTATACTTCCTGGGCCATGTTCTTCATATGATTATAGTGAGATATTACCCATTTATTACGGGCGCTATACTTTCTGGGCCATGTTCTTCATACGATTATAGTGAGATATTACCCATTTATTACGGGCGCTATACTTTCTGGGCCATGTTCTTCATATGATTATAGTGAGATATTACCCATTTATTACGGACGCTATACTTTCTGGGCCATGTTCTTCATATGATTATAGTGAGATATTACCCATTTATTACGGGCGCTATACTTCCTGGGCCATGTTCTTCATATGATTATAGTGAGATATTACCCATTTATTACGGGCGCTATACTTTCTGGGCCATGTTCTTCATACGATTATAGTGAGATATTACCCATTTATTACGGGCGCTATACTTTCTGGGCCATGTTCTTCATATGATTATAGTGAGATATTACCCATTTATTACGGACGCTATACTTTCTGGGCCATGTTCTTCATATGATTATAGTGAGATATTACCCATTTATTACGGGCGCTATACTTCCTGGGCCATGTTCTTCATACGATTATAGTGAGATATTACCCATTTATTACGGGCGCTATACTTTCTGGGCCATGTTCTTCATACGATTATAGTGAGATATTACCCATTTATTACGGGCGCTATACTTTCTGGGCCATGTTCTTCATACGATTATAGTGAGATATTACCCATTTATTACGGGCGCTATACTTTCTGGGCCATGTTCTTCATACGATTATAGTGAGATATTACCCATTTATTACGGGCGCTATACTTTCTGGACCATGTTCTTCATACGATTATAGTGAGATATTACCCATTTATTACGGGCGCTATACTTTCTGGGCCATGTTCTTCATACGATTATAGTGAGATATTACCCATTTATTACGGGCGCTATACTTTCTGGGCCATGTTCTTCATACGATTATAGTGAGATATTACCCATTTATTACGGGCGCTATACTTTCTGGGCCATGTTCTTCATACGATTATAGTGAGATATTACCCATTTATTACGGGCGCTATACTTTCTGGGCCATGTTCTTCATACGATTATAGTGAGATATTACCCATTTATTACGGGCGCTATACTTTCTGGGCCATGTTCTTCATACGATTATAGTGAGATATTACCCATTTATTACGGGCGCTATACTTTCTGGGCCATGTTCTTCATATGATTATAGTGAGATATTACCCATTTATTACGGGCGCTATACTTTCTGGGCCATGTTCTTCATACGATTATAGTGAGATATTACCCATTTATTACGGGCGCTATACTTTCTGGGCCATGTTCTTCATACGATTATAGTGAGATATTACCCATTTATTACGGGCGCTATACTTTCTGGGCCATGTTCTTCATACGATTATAGTGAGATATTACCCATTTATTACGGGCGCTATACTTTCTGGGCCATGTTCTTCATATGATTATAGTGAAATATTACCCATTTATTACGGGCGCTATACTTTCTGGGCCATGTTCTTCATATGATTATAGTGAGATATTACCCATTTATTACGGGCGCTATACTTTCTGGGCCATGTTCTTCATATGATTATAGTGAGATATTGCCCATTTATTTCGGGCGCTATACTTTCTGGGCCATGTTCTTCATACGATTATAGTGACATATTACCCATTTATTACGGGCGCTATACTTTCTGGGCCATGTTCTTCATACGATTATAGTGAGATATTACCCATTTATTACGCACGCTATACTTTCTGGGCCATGTTCTTCATATGATTATAGTGAGATATTACCCATTTATTACGGGCGCTATACTTTCTGGGCCATGTTCTTCATATGATTATAGTGAGATATTACCCATTTATTACGGGCGCTATACTTTCTGGGCCATGTTCTTCATATGATTATAGTGAGATATTACCCATTTATTCCGGGCGCTATACTTTCTGGGCCATGTTCTTCATATGATTATAGTGAGATATTACCCATTTATTCCGGGCGCTATACTTTCTGGGCCATGTTCTTCATATGATTATAGTGAGATATTACCCATTTATTACGGGCGCTATACTTTCTGGGCCATGTTCTTCATACGATTATAGTGAGATATTACCCATTTATTACGGGCGCTATACTTTCTGGGCCATGTTCTTCATACGATTATAGTGAGATATTACCCATTTATTACGGGCGCTATACTTCCTGGGCCATGTTCTTCATATGATTATAGTGAGATATTACCCATTTATTACGGGCGCTATACTTTCTGGGCCATGTTCTTCATATGATTATAGTGAGATATTACCCATTTATTACGGGCGCTATACTTTCTGGGCCATGTTCTTCATACGATTATAGTGAGATATTACCCATTTATTACGGGCGCTATACTTTCTGGGCCATGTTCTTCATATGATTATAGTGAGATATTACCCATTTATTACGGGCGCTATACTTTCTGGGCCATGTTCTTCATAGGATTATAGTGAGATATTACCCATTTATTACGGGCGCTATACTTTCTGGGCCATGTTCTTCATACGATTATAGTGAGATATTACCCATTTATTACGGGCGCTATACTTTCTGGGCCATGTTCTTCATACGATTATAGTGAGATATTACCCATTTATTACGGGCGCTATACTTTCTGGGCCATGTTCTTCATATGATTATAGTGAGATATTACCCATTTATTACGGGCGCTATACTTTCTGGGCCATGTTCTTCATATGATTATAGTGAGATATTACCCATTTATTACGGGCGCTATACTTTCTGGGCCATGTTCTTCATATGATTATAGTGAGATATTACCCATTTATTACGGGCGCTATACTTTCTGGGCCATGTTCTTCATATGATTATAGTGAGATATTACCCATTTATTACGGGCGCTATACTTTCTGGGCCATGTTCTTCATATGATTATAGTGAGATATTACCCATTTATTACGGGCGCTATACTTTCTGGGCCATGTTTTCATATGATTATAGTGAGATATTGCCCATTTATTACGGGCGCTATACTTTCTGGGCCATGTTCTTCATACGATTATAGTGAGATATTACCCATTTATTACGGGCGCTATACTTTCTGGGCCATGTTCTTCATATGATTATAGTGAGATATTACCCATTTATTACGGGCGCTATACTTTCTGGGCCATGTTCTTCATATGATTATAGTGAGATATTACCCATTTATTACGGGCGCTATACTTTCTGGGCCATGTTTCATATGATTATAGTGAGATATTACCCATTTATTACGGACGCTATACTTTCTGGGCCATGTTCTTCATACGATTATAGTGAGATATTACCCATTTATTACGGGCGCTATACTTTCTGGGCCATGTTCTTCATACGATTATAGTGAGATATTACCCATTTATTACGGGCGCTATACTTTCTGGGCCATGTTCTTCATATGATTATAGTGAGATATTACCCATTTATTACGGGCGCTATACTTTCTGGGCCATGTTCTTCATATGATTATAGTGAGATATTACCCATTTATTACGGGCGCTATACTTTCTGGGCCATGTTCTTCATACGATTATAGTGAGATATTACCCATTTATTACGGGCGCTATTCTTTCTGGGCCATGTTCTTCATATGATTATAGTGAGATATTACCCATTTATTACGGGCGCTATACTTTCTGGGCCATGTTCTTCATACGATTATAGTGAGATATTACCCATTTATTACGGGCGCTATACTTCCTGGGCCATGTTCTTCATACGATTATAGTGAGATATTACCCATTTATTACGGGCGCTATACTTTCTGGGCCATGTTCTTCATATGATTATAGTGAGATATTACCCATTTATTACGGGCGCTATACTTTCTGGGCCATGTTCTTCATACGATTATAGTGAGATATTACCCATTTATTACGGGCGCTATACTTTCTGGGCCATGTTCTTCATATGATTATAGTGAGATATTACCCATTTATTACGGGCGCTATACTTTCTGGGCCATGTTCTTCATATGATTATAGTGAGATATTACCCATTTATTACGGGCGCTATACTTTCTGGGCCATGTTCTTCATACGATTATAGTGAGATATTACCCATTTATTACGGGCGCTATTCTTTCTGGGCTATGTTCTTCATATGATTATAGTGAGATATTACCCATTTATTACGGGCGCTATACTTTCTGGGCCATGTTCTTCATATGATTATAGTGAGATATTACCCATTTATTACGGGCGCTATTCTTTCTGGGCCATGTTCTTCATACGATTATAGTGAGATATTACCCATTTATTACGGGCGCTATACTTTCTGGGCCAAGTTCTTCATATGATTATAGTCAGATATTACCCATTTATTACGGGCGCTATACTTTCTGGGCCATGTTCTTCATATGATTATAGTGAGATATTACCCATTTATTACGGGCGCTATACTTTCTGGGCCATGTTCTTCATATGATTATAGTGAGATATTACCCATTTATTACGGGCGCTATACTTTCTGGGCCATGTTCTTCATATGATTATAGTGAGATATTACCCATTTATTACGGGCGCTTTACTTTCTGGGCCATGTTCTTCATACGATTATAGTGAGATATTACCCATTTATTACGGGCGCTATACTTTCTGGGCCATGTTCTTTATATGATTATAGTGAGATATTACCCATTTATTACGGGCGCTATACTTTCTGGGCCATGTTCTTCATACGATTATAGTGAGATATTACCCATTTATTACGGGCGCTATACTTTCTGGGCCAAGTTCTTCATATGATTATAGTGAGATATTACCCATTTATTACGGGCGCTATACTTTCTGGGCCATGTTCTTCATACGATTATAGTGAGATATTACCCATTTATTACGGGCGCTATACTTTCTGGGCCATGTTCTTCATATGATTTATAGTGAGATATTACCCATTTATTACGGGCGCTATACTTTCTGGGCCATGTTCTTCATACGATTATAGTGAGATATTACCCATTTATTACGGGCGCTATACTTTCTGGGCCAAGTTCTTCATATGATTATAGTGAGATATTACCCATTTATTACGGGCGCTATACTTTCTGGGCCATGTTCTTCATATGATTATAGTGAGATATTACCCATTTATTCCGGGCGCTATACTTTCTGGGCCATGTTCTTCATACGATTATAGTGAGATATTACCCATTTATTACCGGCGCTATACTTTCTGAGTAGGGTGACCATTCGTACCGGTTTTTTGAGCCCTGTACCGGTTTAAGTCTGTCCCGGTTTTTGTCCCGGTTTTTGTCCCTTGTCCCGGTATTGCGGTGCAGCGGCGGTGAGGAGAATGCGGCGGCCGGTAAGTATTTTGTATGTGTGTGTGAATGCTGCCGGGGGTACTGAATGATGGAGAATGCCGGGGGCGGGACTTAGAATGCCGGCCGGCCCGTAGGGGATTGGTTGCGGGCAGGTCAGAGGAAGCCGGGGGCGGGCATTCCGCTTTGTGCAGAGCACACGTGTCTTTCCGGCTTCCTCTGTGCGCGTGAGTGTCCCCCTTCTGTCCCGGGTCTCAGCCAGGGGTGGGTAATAGGAGGTGGTAGCGGGGGTGCGCCTGCCTTTGCCCCCTGGCGCTACCACCATTCCCCCCCCCTGGCGCTCCCACCATTCCCCCCCGGCGCTCCCACTATTGCCCCCCCGGCGCTCCCACCATTGCCCCCCCGGCGCTCCCACCATTGCCCATCGGCGCTCCCAGCTTTGCGCTCCCAGCTTTGCCCCCCCGGCGCTCCCAGCTTTGCCCCCCGGCGCTCACAGCTTTGCCCCCCGGCGCTCACAGCTTTGCCCCCCGGCGCTCACTTCCCCCCGTCCCCTTGGTGTGGGAGATGGGCTCAGGGGCGGGCAGTGGTTGCTGCGCGGTCGCGGGCGGTGCAGGGGCTGGCGGGCGGTGCAGGGGGAGGCGGGGTGTATCTGTGTGTGTGTATCAGTGTGTGTATCAGTGTGTGTGTGTGTGTGTGTGTGTGAGTGTATGTGTATCAGTGTTTGTGTGTGTGTATGTGTATGTGTATCAGTGTGTATGTGTATCAGTGTATGTGTGTGTGTGTGTGTGTATCAGTGTATGTGTGTATGTGTGTGTGTGTATCAGTGGGGGTGTGTTGTGTGTGTATCAGTGTGTGTGTGTGTGTATCAATGTGTGTGTATCAGTGTGTGTGTGTGTGTGTGTGTGTGTGTGTGTATATCAGTGGGTGTGTGTGTATCAGTGGGTGTGTGTGTGTGTATCAGTGTGTGTGTGTATCAGTGTGTGTGTGTGTGTGTGTGTGTGTGTGTGTGTGTATCAGTGTGTGTGTATCAGTGTGTGTGTGTGTGTATCAGTGGGTGTGTGTGTGTATCAGTGTGTGTGTGTGTGTGTGTGTGTGTGTATCAGTGGGTGTGTGTGTATCAGTGTGTGTGTGTGTGTATCAGTGTGTGTGTGTGTGTGTGTGTGTATCAGTGTGTGTGTGTGTGTGTGTGTGTGTGTGTGTGTGTGTGTGTATCAGTGGGTGTGTGTGTGTATCAGTGGGTGTGTGTGTGTATCAGTGGGTGTGTGTGTGTGTATCAGTGTGTGTGTGTGTGTGTGTGTATCAGTGGGTGGGTGTTTATCAGTGTGTGTGTGTGTGTGTGTGTGTGTTTGTGTGTGTATCAGTGGGTGTGTGTGTGTGTGTATCAGTGTGTGTGTGTGTGTGTGTGTGTATCAGTGGGTGTGTGTGTATCAGTGTGTGTGTGCGTGTATCAGTGTGTGTGTGTGTGTATCAGTGTGTGTGTGTGTGTGTGTATCAGTGGGTGTGTGTGTATCAGTGTGTATGTGTGTGTGTGTGTGCGTGTATCAGTGTGTGTGTGTGTGTATCAGTGTGTGTGTGTGTGTGTGTGTATCAGTGGGGGGGGTGTATCAGTGGGTGTGTGTGTGTATCAGTGTGTGTGTGTGTGTATCAGTGTGTGTGTGTATCAGTGGGTGTGTGTGTATCAGTGGGTGTGTGTGTGTATCAGTGTGTGTGTGTGTGTGTGTGTGTATCAGTGGGTGTGTGTGTATCAGTGGGTGTGTGTGTGTATCAGTGTGTGTGTGTGTGTGTGTGTGTGTGTGTGTGTGTGTGTGTGTGTGTGTGTGTGTGTGTGTGTGTGTGTGTGTGTGTGTGTGTATCAGTGGGTGTGTGTGTATCAGTGTGTGTGTGTGTATCAGTGTGTGTGTGTGTGTGTGTGTGTGTATCAGTGGGTGTGTGTGTATCAGTGTGTATGTGTGTGTGTTTGTGTGTGTATCAGTGGGTGTGTGTGTGTGTGTGTATCAGTGGGGGTGTATCAGTGGGGGTGTGTGTGTATCAGTGAGGGTGTGTGTGTGTATCAGTGGGGGGGTGTGTGTGTATCAGTGTGTGTGTGTGTGTATCTGTGTGTGTGTGTATCTGTGTGTGTGTGTGTGTGTGTGTGTGTGTGTGTGTGTGTGTGTGTGTGTGTGTGTGTGTGTGTGTGTGTGTGTGTGTGTGTATCAGTGGGGGGGTGTGTGTGTATCAGTGGGGGGGTGTGTGTGTATCAGTGGGGGGTGTGTGTGTATCAGTGGGGGTGGGGGTGTGTATCAGTGGGGGGGGGTGTATCAGTGGGGGTGTGTGTGTATCAGTGGGGGGGTGTGTGTGTGTGTATCAGTGTGTGTGTGTGTGTGTATCAGTGTGGGGGGGGTGTATCAGTGGGGGTGTGTGTATCAGTGGGGGGGGGTGTATCAGTGGGGGTGTGTGTGTGTATCAGTGGGGGGGGGGTGTATCAGTATCAGTGTGTGTGTGTGTGTATCAGTATCAGTGTGTGTGTGTGTGTGTGTGTGTGTGTGTGTGTGTGTGTGTGTGTGTGTGTGTGTGTGTGTGTGTGTGTGTGTGTGTGTGTGTATCAGTATCAGTGTGTGTGTGTATCAGTATCAGTGTGTGTGTGTGTATCAGTGGGGGTGTGTGTGCATCAGTGTGTGTGTGTGTGTGTGTGTGTATCAGTGTGTGTGTCAGTGGGTGGGTGTCTCTCTCCCTCCCTCTCTCTCCCTCCCTCTCTCTCCCCCACCCTGTCTCCCTCCTTCCCTCCCACCCTGTCTCCCTTCTTCCCTCCCACCCTGTCTCCCTCCCACCCTGTCTCCCACCCTGTCTCCCACCCTGTCTCCCTCCTTCCCTCCCACCCTGTCTCCCTCCTCCCCTCCCACCCTGTCTCCCTCCTTCCCTCCCACCCTGTCTCCCTCCTCCCCTCCCACCCTGTCTCCCTCCTTCCCTCCCACCCTGTCTCCCTCCTTCCCTCCCACCCTGTCTTCCTCCTTTCCTCCCACCCTGTCTCCCACCCTGTCTCCCACCCTGTCTCCCACCCTGTCTCCCTCCCTGTCTCCCTCCCTGTCTCCCTCCCTGTCTCACCCTCTCTGTCTCACCCTCTCTGTCTCACCCTCCCTCCCTCCCTGTCTCACCCTCCCTGTCTCACCCTCCCTCCCTGTCTCACCCTCCCTCCCTCCCTGTCTCACCCTCCGTCCCTCCCTGTCTCACCCTCCCTCCCTCCCTGTCTCACCCTCCCTCCCTCCCTGTCTCACCCTCCCTGCCTCCCTCCCTGTCTCACCCTCCCTGTCTCACCCTCCCTCCCTTCCTGTCTCACCCTCCCTCCCTCCCTGTCTCACCCTCCCTCCCTCCCTGTCTCACCCTCCCTCACACTCCCTGTCTCACCCTCCCTCACACTCCCTGTCTCACCCTCCCTCACACTCCCTGTCTCACCCTCCCTCACCCTCCCTGTCTCACTGTAAGGAATCCACTACTGGCTTTGACTGCAGCCTTGCAGACCTGTGCAGTTGCAAGCTTCCTCTGGCAATCTATGGCACAGGTGCTGCCTCTCATTACAGCTTCTGCCTTGTGCTACTTCATTGGAGGAATTCTCACACACCCTCCTCCTGTGATTGGATCTCCACCCTTTATATTCTAGGCGTTGGCTCTGAACCAGCGCCGAGCATAACTATTCCTACCTCTATGTTACTGTCTCTGCCACAAACCACCCCAGGCCTCTCTCCTAGCGTTCTTACCTTCCAAGTTCCTGAGTATCCAGAGGCCTGGTCCTGGACGTCTGTGCTGAAGCGTTGTTGCCAGCACTGGCCTGCTGCTATCTCCTTGCAGTGGCCTACCCTGGACGTCTGTGCTGAAACGTTGATGCCAGCACTGGTAACTGCTGCTTTCCCTCCTAACAGTGGCTACCCTTCCTGTCCTGTGGCCTGCCGCTATTCTCCTGTAGTGGCCTATCCTGGACGCCTGTGCTGAAGCGTTGATGCCAGCACTAGTAACTGCTGCATTCCCTCCTAGCAGTGGCTACCCTTCCTGTCCTGCGGCCTGCTGCTATTCTCCTGCAGTGGCCTACCCTGGACGCCTGTGCTGAAGCGTTGATGCCAGCACTGGTAACTGCTGCATTCCCTCCTAGCAGTGGCTACCCTTCCTGTCCTGCGGCCTGCTGCTATTCTCCTGCAGTGGCCTACCCTGGACGCCTGTGCTGAAGCGTTGATGCCAGCACTGGTAACTGCTGCATTCCCTCCTAGCAGTGGCTACCCTTCCTTTCCTGCGGCCTGCTGCGATCCTCTTGCAGTGGCCTGCCTTGGACTTCTGCGCTGAAGCGTTGGTTCTTCCCGACGCTGCCCTGCGGTGAACTTCGGCCAGCCTGCTGTCTCCTCCTGCTGAGATCGGCATCATGGGCCGAGGCCGCTCCTCGCGCAGAAGCCACCCCCGCGCTCACGCTCCTAAGCTGAAGCGGGGCACTCCTGATTTCCTGTTGCCGAACTCCTGCTTCATTAACGACGATGCTGCCTTCTCCAATCCTGACCCTGCGATGTACGACTACGAACTGCGCACTCCGGATCAGTCTGCGTGGACTAAGGTCGGTGATTATATAACCCCACCTCAGCCCCGCGGTCCGGTCCCAGTTTGTGGCGAGCATCGGCGTAACAGTATGCTCGGCCCATTAAAACCGGACCGCACCATGGCGGGGGATGGCAATTTACCAACTGTAGTTATGTCCCGGCCTGCGTATCAGTCCCACTATGAAGGCCAGTATTTGTGTGAAGTAATACCCCTGATGGATGAAATGTTTACCTATGAAGGTTTAACCCCTTTGCAAAGACAATGCCGTTGTGATCTCTTTATTAAGGCTTACTGCATCCTGAACTTAAAACAGTCTCTGGCCGCTTGTATTCGCTCTCCTGATTCCCCTATAACCTGGGATAACGTGTACCCTATGGAACTGTCCGACGCCCAAGAGGCACTCTACCTCCTGGCCTCATCACTGGACATTCCCCTAGTACAACAGGGCGCCCTCCTCATGTTGGCTCAGTCTCAAGATACACTCCATGTACTTTCCTCAACACTAGACATTCACATAATAGAACAGGATCCCCTCCTTGCCAGCTACGCTGCTGCTTGGCAGATTCTCTATGCTGCCAGTCCTGTTGCTAAACCTGTGGGGGTATCTCTCTCTCCTAAGAATGGTCAAACCATTTCTCTGTCACTGCCCGCTAAGGAAGAAGCTGCCACGCTCCCTAATCCTGAGTTAACCTCCCTAAGTTCTGTCCCTGAGGTTATTTCGGTCTTAACCCCTGCTAGTCAGGCTTATGCGTCCCCCACTGTAAATCCCTGCAGTCCCCAGGTCAGTGTGTCTTCCCTAGCACCAGAGAATGAATCCTGTTTGCCCTCTTTTCCTAAACCAAAAATTCTAAGCTCTGTTTCCGAGTTTTTTTCTGTATTAACCCCTGCTAGTCTGCTCTGTGAGGTCCCTACTGCTAACCCTAGTATTCCGCAGTCTAATGATAGGTCCCTAGGGCAAGAGGCAGAACCCCCTATGACCCCACTCTCGGAGACTAGCTTCTATTTCTCTGATTCTCAGGTACAGAGTAATTTAACCCTTGGGGTTTTTCCTATGTTAACCCCTGCAGGTCAGCCCTGTGAACCTTCCTTGGTAGATCCCTTTAGTTCGTCAGTCAGGGACACCTCCTTAGCCTCAGAGGATCAACCCCTTTTGTCCTCTGACTCAGCTAAAATTCTCGGGGCTATGCCCCCTGAACTTTCGGCAATAATACTGGCTCCAGTAAAAAGTATTCTGGAGCCGTTTGTTTCTCTAAACCTGTTCGTAGAATCCCTACTCCTAGGTATTTCACTCACCCCGTCTGCCACTCAGAGAGCTGAGACCCCTGCTTCTGAGCATAGACCCCTTTTCGTGGAATCTGTTGTCGTTTCTGATGTCCCAGACACTCTTTCCCAAAAACCCACTTCAGAGGCCAGCACAGTCGTGGTTGCCCCACTTGCACTGTCTGAGTTCTCCTTTTCTCAAATCCTAGGGTTTAAAGCGAACAGTACATATTATGCTCCTTTCCAAGTGACCCCTACTGAGATCAGCGTATCTGCTGTTGCTCCCTCAGTACCATTAAAGTTAGGGCCCTTCTTTTTGAAGGATCAGGCTTTCAAGTTTGAGACTCCCTTTATCCCTGACTTTGTAAATCTGCAGTCCCTTCTCACTGTAGTAAAAAGTTCTCCAGCAGCCGCTGAGTTAAGCTTTGCCGCTGCCAAATCTTCTGTTATAGAAGCAACCTTGCCTAGCTTACTTCTGTCTGTCCTATCTGTGATGCCTATCACCTTTACTCAAATTTCTGTTTTGCAAGGTATTTCTCCTATTAAATCTGTGATACCTGCAATTCCTTTAATCAGTTCCAAAACCCCTGTCACTAAGTCTCCCATGGAGTCTGATGCCCTCACTAGGGATTCTCAGGGACCCAATTCTGTAACAAGCAAGATGTCCCTTGTGCCTTTTGGAGAGTTTACCCCAGTTTCTCTCACGGATCATGCCACAGCCTCCGGGATGATTAAAAATGACTTTAAGTCTGGGATGCCCATTCCTGTAATAATACTGTTTCACGCTGATTCGCCCACAGTATTCGGGGTATCCACTACTGACTGTATGTCTACTACCACGAACTCAGGGGTATCGCATTTGGAACGTTCCCTTTTTTCAGAAGATCCCGTCTTTAAAATGGACTTATTTTTCTCTGTGTCTTCCACAATACTTGGGGTACTTGCTATTGACTGTCCTGTCCCAAAACTAGGGTTACCTCTCAGGGAGGTGCCTGGAGCTACCGATGTTAAAGACCCTATGTTTAAAACAGTAACAATTTGCATTGCTTCTCCCACAGTATCATGTGAGACCTGGGTACCTGGGACCTCCACTCCGAAGCCAAGCTCTAGTTCTCTGTCTTCTTTCTCTGTGTTGGAGGCACCCAGCTTTAACCCCAAGACTTTTTTCCCTAAGGTTGATGCACCGCGTAACCGCCTGCCTTGTTTTTTGGATAAAATCTGTTTTCTCACCTTTCAAACAGACTCCTTACTCGCAGGTCTCTGTGCGGTGCCCAAAGTGCCCGTTCTGTATGGCAATTGGCCTCTCCCTAAGACGAAGACACCCTTACTGGACCTCGTCGCTTTACCTGAAGCGTCCGTTCCTGTTCTCTATGGGTCCACTATGGGTATAGACATGCTTATTATGTCCTTCGCCAAGGCCACAAATTCGGATTTCATTCTCTCTAAAGATCACAAACCAAAGGAAGCGGATCCTTCTTCAACTGCCAGTACCATGACCAAGAGTTGCATACACACTGCTACAGACTCTCGCAAATTGCTTGGGATAGCAACCCTGCTTGGTATCAAAAGTACCGCTGCTATAGTGTGTAGTGAACCCTCCCGCCCCATTCCCTTGCTAACCACCACCCGGAATTCCTTGGAAGCTAAAGACTCTCGCAACTTCCTCCGTGCTGATTTCACCAAAGACATTGCCTTCTCTGAAGGTCCCTCTGCCATTTTTGTCCGACAATCTGTGTCCTGTGTCCCGTACTCTTGGACTATTACTATGCACCGGACACCTGGCAACTGCCCTTCTGATGTTCCCATTCCGGAGCCCTCAGGTCCCATTGTTCATGTACCAAGAACTGCAGTACCACCGCTGTCTTTCATGGCACTCGCCAATGTACACCTGGATTGTGGACCTAATTCTCGCCGGAGACACTTCAGGAACAACTCAATGTCTCCCAGACCTATGAATGGTCCTGTTCACCCAGGCTTCTCACCCAGTGGTGGGGGTACTGTAAGGAATCCCAACAAACTATGGGCTTTCAACGCCACCTCTCGCCTAAAGAAGTTTAGGAACAATTCCATGTCCCCCAAATCTGTGATGGATCTTGTTCGTCCGGAGGTCTCACCTGAAGGGGGGGGTACTGTAAGGAATCCACTACTGGCTTTGACTGCAGCCTTGCAGACCTGTGCAGTTGCAAGCTTCCTCTGGCAATCTATGGCACAGGTGCTGCCTCTCATTGCAGCTTCTGCCCTGTGCTACTTCATTGGAGGAATTCTCACACACCCTCCTCCTGTGATTGGATCTCCGCCCTTTATATTCTAGGCGTTGGCTCTGAACCAGCGCCGAGCATAACTATTCCTACCTCTATGTTACTGTCTCTGCCACAAACCACCCCAGGCCTCTCTCCTAGCGTTCTTACCTTCCAAGTTCCTGAGTATCCAGAGGCCTGGTCCTGGACGTCTGTGCTGAAGCGTTGTTGCCAGCACTGGCCTGCTGCTATCTCCTTGCAGTGGCCTACCCTGGACGTCTGTGCTGAAGCGTTGATGCCAGCACTGGTAACTGCTGCTTTCCCTCCTAACAGTGGCTACCCTTCCTGTCCTGCGGCCTGCTGCTATTCTCCTGCAGTGGCCTACCCTGGACGCCTGTGCTGAAGCGTTGATGCCAGCACTGGTAACTGCTGCATTCCCTCCTAGCAGTGGCTACCCTTCCTGTCCTGCGGCCTGCTGCTATTCTCCTGCAGTGGCCTACCCTGGACGCCTGTGCTGAAGCGTTGATGCCAGCACTGGTAACTGCTGCATTCCCTCCTAGCAGTGGCTACCCTTCCTTTCCTGCGGCCTGCTGCGATCCTCTTGCAGTGGCCTGCCTTGGACTTCTGCGCTGAAGCGTTGGTTCTTCCCGACGCTGCCCTGCGGTGAACTTCGGCCAGCCTGCTGTCTCCTCCTGCTGAGATCGGCGTCATGGGCCGAGGCCGCTCCTCGCGCAGAAGCCACCCCCGCGCTCACGCTCCTAAGCTGAAGCGGGGCACTCCTGATTTCCTGTTGCCGAACTCCTGCTTCATTAACGACGATGCTGCCTTCTCCAATCCTGACCCTGCGATGTACGACTACGAACTGCGCACTCCGGATCAGTCTGCGTGGACTAAGGTCGGTGATTATATAACCCCACCTCAGCCCCGCGGTCCGGTCCCAGTTTGTGGCGAGCATCGGCGTAACACTCACCCTCCCTCACCCTCCCTGTCTCACCCTCCCTCACTCTCCCTGTCTCACCCTCCCTCACCCTCCCTGTCTCACCCTCCCTGTCTCACCCTCCCTCACCCTCCCTGTCTCACCCTCTCACCCTCCCTGTCTCACCCTCCCTGTCTCACCCTCTCACCCTCCCTGTCTCACCCTCCCTGTCTCACCCTCTCACCCTCCCTGTCCCACCATCTCACCCTCCCTGTCTCACCCTCCCTGTCTCACCCTCCCTGTCTCACCCTCCCTCCCTCCCTCCCTCGGCGTCCCTCGCCCTGTCTCCCTCCCTCGCCCTGTCTCCCTCCCTCGCCCTGTCTGCCTCCCTCGCCCTCCCTCCCTGTCTGTCTGTCTCCCTCCCTCGCCCTCCCTTCCTGTCTCCCTCCCTCCCTCCCTCGCCCGCCCTCCCTCCCTCGCCCTCCCTCCCTCCCTCCCTGTCTAACGTCTCCCTCCCTGTCTCCCTCCCTCCCTGTCTCCCTTCATCCCTGTCTCCCTCCCTCGCCCTCCCTCCATCCCTGTCTCCCTCCCTCGCCCTCCCTCCCTGTCTCCCTCCATCTCTGTCTCCCTCCCTCGCCCTCCCTCCCTGTCTCCCTCACCCTCCCTCCCTCACCCTCCCTGTCTCCCTCACCCTCTGTCTTATCTTAACTGCCGTATACCTACACCGAAGTAACCTACTCTGCTTTCTTCCAGATCTGACTCAAATTTCACGCGGGAGACATCGGAAGACTGGTAGGGAACACCTCCCCTCCAGTATAGTACCTTGAGGGACTGCGGATCAGGTAAGATCCCAGGCGGGATTGCTGCTTTTAGAAATTGTGAAGAGGGGGCATCCTGACACTGGTTAATGGGTTCAGAATCATTCACATCTGGGGTTTTTTTTGTTCGATTATTGAGGTGTACACACACACACACACACACACACACTCTCTCTCTCTCTCTAATGGTAGTAAAGTATAAGTGTACTACAATAAATAAACTGTTATATATATATATAAAAATGTGTCCCGGTTTTTCATTTTCAAAATCTGGTCACCCTCTTTCTGGGCCATGTTCTTCATATGATTATAGTGAGATATTACCCATTTATTACGGGTGTGAAAACGGGTAAACAGCCAGTTAACCCACCAGGCGCTCAGAAAGTGTAGCTGCAGCTGTGAAATGGTGTTTTGACAATAAATCTGGTTGATAACTGCCACTATCCCCCAGTGTGTTATTGATTACATGTAATTCTCTGCAACTGGCTAGCTATAAGCACAATGAGGTTGGAGAAAAACTTGAAGGAAGATAACTTACAGTTGCACTGGGGGACGTAATGAAGTGGCCCGTCTGTCTTCCTGCATGAACAATGCTGTGTGTCCCTCTGTCTGCGTTGTCTCTTGATGGGATGATCCTCTCACGTCGCCAGCAATCTCTTCTGCCGCCAACCCTGCATCCGCTCGATCGCGGTGGGTGGTCACCTGACCGGCGGCAGTGCCGGTACTTCCGGATGCAGCAGGGAGACACAGATACACCATACACAGCCCGGCGTGCAGGCAGCAGGCACCGGAACACTAGAAATCCTCCCCAGGGAGGTCAGTACGCCGCACAGCCGTGGAATAAAAGCTTCAGGAAAGGCTGATCAGTGTGGCATGAAACTTTAATAGAACATAGTGCAAACGGATCCTCTTGACGCGTTTCAGCCCGTCAGGCCTTTGTCAAAAGAGGCTTTTTCAAAAGACGCTATACTTTCTGGGCCATGTTTCATATGATTATAGTGAGATATTACCCATTTATTACGGACGCTATACTTTCTGGGCCATGTTCTTCATACGATTATAGTGAGATATTACCCATTTATTACGGGCGCTATACTTTCTGGGCCATAATCTTCATACGATTATAGTGACATATTACCCATTTATTACGGACGCTATACTTTCTGGGCCATGTTCTTCATATGATTATAGTGAGATATTACCCATTTATTACGGGCGCTATACTTTCTGGGCCATGTTCTTCATATGATTATAGTGAGATATTACCCATTTATTACGGGCGCTATACTTTCTGGGCCATGTTCTTCATATGATTATAGTGAGATATTACCCATTTATTATGTCGCTATACTTTCTGGGCCATGTTCTTCATATGATTATAGTGAGATATTACCCATTTATTACGGGCGCTATACTTTCTGGCCATGTTCTTCATATGATTATAGTGAGATATTACCCATTTATTACGGGCGCTATACTTTCTGGGCCATGTTCTTCATATGATTATAGTGAGATATTACCCATTTATTACGGGCGCTATACTTTCTGGGCCATGTTCTTCATATGATTATAGTGAGATATTACCCATTTATTACGTCGCTATACTTTCTGGGCCATGTTCTTCATATGATTATAGTGAGATATTACCCATTTATTACGGGCGCTATACTTTCTGGGCCATGTTCTTCATACGATTATAGTGAGATATTACCCATTTATTACGGGCGCTATACTTTCTGGGCCATGTTCTTCATATGATTATAGTGAGATATTACCCATTTATTACGGGCGCTATACTTTCTGGGCCATGTTCTTCATACGATTATAGTGAGATATTACCCATTTATTACGGGCGCTATACTTTCTGGGCCATGTTCTTCATATGATTATAGTGAGATATTACCCATTTATTACGGGCGCTATACTTTCTGGGCCATGTTCTTCATACGATTATAGTGAGATATTACCCATTTATTACGGGCGCTATACTTTCTGGGCCATGTTCTTCATATGATTATAGTGAGATATTACCCATTTATTACGGGCGCTATACTTTCTGGGCCATGTTCTTCATACGATTATAGTGAGATATTACCCATTTATTACGGGCGCTATACTTTCTGGGCCATGTTCTTCATACGATTATAGTGAGATATTACCCATTTATTACGGGCGCTATACTTTCTGGGCCATGTTCTTCATATGATTATAGTGAGATATTACCCATTTATTACGGGCGCTATACTTTCTGGGCCATGTTCTTCATATGATTATAGTGAGATATTACCCATTTATTACGGGCGCTATACTTTCTGGGCCATGTTCTTCATATGATTATAGTGAGATATTACCCATTTATTACGGGCGCTATACTTTCTGGGCCATGTTCTTCATACGATTATAGTGAGATATTGCCCATTTATTACGGGCGCTATACTTTCTGGGCCATGTTCTTCATACGATTATAGTGAGATATTACCCATTTATTACGGGCGCTATACTTTCTGGGCCATGTTCTTCATATGATTATAGTGAGATATTACCCATTTATTACGGGCGCTATACTTTCTGGGCCATGTTCTTCATATGATTATAGTGAGATATTACCCATTTATTACGGGCGCTATACTTTCTGGGCCATGTTTCATATGATTATAGTGAGATATTACCCATTTATTACGGGCGCTATACTTTCTGGGCCATGTTCTTCATACGATTATAGTGAGATATTACCCATTTATTACGGGCGCTATACTTTCTGGGCCATGTTCTTCATATGATTATAGTGAGATATTACCCATTTATTACGGGCGCTATACTTTCTGGGCCATGTTCTTCATACGATTATAGTGAGATATTACCCATTTATTACGGGCGCTATACTTTCTGGGCCATGTTCTTCATATGATTATAGTGAGATATTACCCATTTATTACGGGCGCTATACTTTCTGGGCCATGTTCTTCATACGATTATAGTGAGATATTACCCATTTATTACGGGCGCTATACTTTCTGGGCCATGTTCTTCATATGATTATAGTGAGATATTACCCATTTATTACGGGCGCTATACTTTCTGGGCCATGTTCTTCATACGATTATAGTGAGATATTACCCATTTATTACGGGCGCTATACTTCCTGGGCCATGTTCTTCATATGATTATAGTGAGATATTACCCATTTATTACGGGCGCTATACTTTCTGGGCCATGTTCTTCATATGATTATAGTGAGATATTACCCATTTATTACGGGCGCTATACTTTCTGGGCCATGTTCTTCATATGATTATAGTGAGATATTACCCATTTATTACGGGCGCTATACTTTCTGGGCCATGTTCTTCATATGATTATAGTGAGATATTACCCATTTATTACGGGCGCTATACTTTCTGGGCCATGTTCTTCATATGATTATAGTGAGATATTACCCATTTATTACGGGCGCTATACTTTCTGGGCCATGTTCTTCATACGATTATAGTGAGATATTGCCCATTTATTACGGGCGCTATACTTTCTGGGCCATGTTCTTCATACGATTATAGTGAGATATTACCCATTTATTACGGGCGCTATACTTTCTGGGCCATGTTCTTCATACGATTATAGTGAGATATTACCCATTTATTACGGGCGCTATACTTTCTGGGCCATGTTCTTCATATGATTATAGTGAGATATTACCCATTTATTACGGGCGCTATACTTTCTGGGCCATGTTCTTCATATGATTATAGTGAGATATTACCCATTTATTACGGGAGCTATACTTTCTGGGCCATGTTCTTCATATGATTATAGTGAGATATTACCCATTTATTACGGGCGCTATACTTTCTGGGCCATGTTTCATATGATTATAGTGAGATATTACCCATTTATTACGGACGCTATACTTTCTGGGCCATGTTCTTCATACGATTATAGTGAGATATTACCCATTTATTACGGGCGCTATACTTTCTGGGCCATGTTCTTCATATGATTATAGTGAGATATTACCCATTTATTACGGGCGCTATACTTTCTGGGCCATGTTCTTCATATGATTATAGTGAGATATTACCCATTTATTACGGGCGCTATACTTTCTGGGCCATGTTTCATATGATTATAGTGAGATATTACCCATTTATTACGGACGCTATACTTTCTGGGCCATGTTCTTCATACGATTATAGTGAGATATTACCCATTTATTACGGGCGCTATACTTTCTGGGCCATGTTCTTCATATGATTATAGTGAGATATTACCCATTTATTACGGGCGCTATACTTTCTGGGCCATGTTTCATATGATTATAGTGAGATATTACCCATTTATTACGGACGCTATACTTTCTGGGCCATGTTCTTCATATGATTATAGTGAGATATTACCCATTTATTACGGGCGCTATACTTTCTGGGCCATGTTTCATATGATTATAGTGAGATATTACCCATTTATTACGGGCGCTATACTTTCTGGGCCATGTTTCATATGATTATAGTGAGATATTACCCATTTATTACGGGCGCTATACTTTCTGGGCCATGTTCTTCATATGATTATAGTGAGATATTACCCATTTATTACGGGCGCTATACTTTCTGGGCCATGTTTCATATGATTATAGTGAGATATTACCCATTTATTACGGGCGCTATACTTTCTGGGCCATGTTTCATATGATTATAGTGAGATATTACCCATTTATTACGGGCGCTATACTTTCTGGGCCATGTTCTTCATATGATTATAGTGAGATATTACCCATTTATTACGGGCGCTATACTTTCTGGGCCATGTTTCATATGATTATAGTGAGATATTACCCATTTATTACGGACGCTATACTTTCTGGGCCATGTTCTTCATACGATTATAGTGAGATATTACCCATTTATTACGGGCGCTATACTTTCTGGGCCATGTTCTTCATATGATTATAGTGAGATATTACCCATTTATTACGGGCGCTATACTTTCTGGGCCATGTTCTTCATATGATTATAGTGAGATATTACCCATTTATTACGGGCGCTATACTTTCTGGGCCATGTTTCATATGATTATAGTGAGATATTACCCATTTATTACGGACGCTATACTTTCTGGGCCATGTTCTTCATACGATTATAGTGAGATATTACCCATTTATTACGGGCGCTATACTTTCTGGGCCATGTTCTTCATATGATTATAGTGAGATATTACCCATTTATTACGGGCGCTATACTTTCTGGGCCATGTTCTTCATACGATTATAGTGAGATATTACCCATTTATTACGGGCGCTATACTTTCTGGGCCATGTTCTTCATATGATTATAGTGAGATATTACCCATTTATTACGGGCGCTATACTTTCTGGGCCATGTTCTTCATATGATTATAGTGAGATATTACCCATTTATTACGGGCGCTATACTTTCTGGGCCATGTTCTTCATATGATTATAGTGAGATATTACCCATTTATTACGGGCGCTATACTTTCTGGGCCATGTTCTTCATATGATTATAGTGAGATATTACCCATTTATTACCGGCGCTATACTTTCTGGGCCATGTTCTTCATATGATTATAGTGAGATATTACCCATTTATTACGGGCGCTATACTTTCTGGGCCATGTTCTTCATATGATTATAGTAAGATATTACCCATTTATTACGGGCGCTATACTTTCTGGACCATGTTCTTCATACGATTATAGTGAGATATTACCCATTTATTACGGGCGCTATACTTTCTGGGCCATGTTCTTCATATGATTATAGTGAGATATTACCCATTTATTACGGGCGCTATACTTTCTGGGCCATGTTTCATATGATTATAGTGAGATATTACCCATTTATTACGGGCGCTATACTTTCTGGGCCATGTTTCATATGATTATAGTGAGATATTACCCATTTATTACGGGCGCTATACTTTCTGGGCCATGTTCTTCATATGATTATAGTGAGATATTACCCATTTATTACGGGCGCTATACTTTCTGGGCCATGTTTCATATGATTATAGTGAGATATTACCCATTTATTACGGACGCTATACTTTCTGGGCCATGTTCTTCATACGATTATAGTGAGATATTACCCATTTATTACGGGCGCTATACTTTCTGGGCCATGTTCTTCATATGATTATAGTGAGATATTACCCATTTATTACGGGCGCTATACTTTCTGGGCCATGTTCTTCATATGATTATAGTGAGATATTACCCATTTATTACGGGCGCTATACTTTCTGGGCCATGTTTCATATGATTATAGTGAGATATTACCCATTTATTACGGACGCTATACTTTCTGGGCCATGTTCTTCATACGATTATAGTGAGATATTACCCATTTATTACGGGCGCTATACTTTCTGGGCCATGTTCTTCATATGATTATAGTGAGATATTACCCATTTATTACGGGCGCTATACTTTCTGGGCCATGTTCTTCATACGATTATAGTGAGATATTACCCATTTATTACGGGCGCTATACTTTCTGGGCCATGTTCTTCATATGATTATAGTGAGATATTACCCATTTATTACGGGCGCTATACTTTCTGGGCCATGTTCTTCATATGATTATAGTGAGATATTACCCATTTATTACGGGCGCTATACTTTCTGGGCCATGTTCTTCATATGATTATAGTGAGATATTACCCATTTATTACGGGCGCTATACTTTCTGGGCCATGTTCTTCATATGATTATAGTGAGATATTACCCATTTATTACCGGCGCTATACTTTCTGGGCCATGTTCTTCATATGATTATAGTGAGATATTACCCATTTATTACGGGCGCTATACTTTCTGGGCCATGTTCTTCATATGATTATAGTAAGATATTACCCATTTATTACGGGCGCTATACTTTCTGGACCATGTTCTTCATACGATTATAGTGAGATATTACCCATTTATTACGGGCGCTATACTTTCTGGGCCATGTTCTTCATATGATTATAGTGAGATATTACCCATTTATTACGGGCGCTATACTTTCTGGGCCATGTTCTTCATACGATTATAGTGAGATATTACCCATTTATTACGGGCGCTATACTTTCTGGGCCATGTTCTTCATATGATTATAGTGAGATATTACCCATTTATTACGGGCGCTATACTTTCTGGACACTAGGACGTGTTTAAATCCTTATTGCAGCGCAACGTGGGATTTTATACCAGTTAAGTGGCTTGTATGAGGGAGCGGGGGGACTTATATACTTATCTACCCCTTGATACAGATACCCGAGGGGTACTATTTGTTGGCATTTACCAGGTTCACAATATACCTCCATCTGTCATTTGTTTTCTGAGCACTGCACATTTTCTCTGAAATGTGAGTCGCATAAATAGGGAAGAGACGCTACCTCCTTTCCTTCTCTCACGGTGCTTGGAAGGACACAGATGCCATCCTTCTTTGCATGTACCCTTAAGGATTAGATTCCCCTGAGCTTGAATATTATTTGACTATGTTAAGGTAGGATAATGATGACAGAGTTTTGTTAAATGTAATTTATAGGTTTTTAGTTATCCCTAAACCAATCTTGATCAGTCGGACTATCTGTCTATTTGTCTGTCTGTTAATCTATCTAGATGTAGCCCCCTTTCCCTATGCTTAAAGGAAAACCTGCGGGCAAGTACGTGTGCTGCTGTACCTGTATGCTCACAGGAGGCTTGAGCCTCCGCTTGTGGGAGCCTGGGGTGAGCTCTCTCTCCGTGCAGCGCCTCCACCTATGAGGGATCCCAGTGTGGGCGGGATGACTCCTCGTAGGACACAATACCCTCCGTAATAACAATATACACCACACAGTGTGTGTGTATTATTATTTTTTATATTCTCTATAGGATCTTTACTATACACAGTAGAATAATAGCATACACACCCTGGCGTAGCTAGCTCCAATTAACCCTGAGGTGCTTGTGCACCTGTATACCGGTGTCCAACACGCTACCTCCCACAAATGTGTCCCAGGTGTGCTACTGGGCGTGGCTAATTGTATAAAACAAGAAACAAAAGTCCAGAGCAACATCCAATGTGACAAAAATACATTGCAATACCTATATCTCTCTTGAAAAAAAGGGTAATTTTACCCTTTTTTCAAGAGATATATAGGTATTTCACTGTGTATTTTTGTAGTAGTAGCACTCCTTTTGACACATATACATATATATTTTTTGTGGTAATTTTGGAGGGGTTTCTGAGAGCTTGCTGGGTATCTGTGTTCGTTTACTTTGTCCAGCTGGTCTCAGCTGTTTTGGTGGTTAGTGGCTCCTCCCACCCAGGGTTTAAAGCTCGCCCCTCCCCACTGTCCAAGTAAGCAGGTTTTCTTTTCATGCAGATGGTTGCGACAGGTTCAATGCCAGGCCCATACTTCCCGTAATTTATAGAGGTAAATAAGCATTTTAATCAGTTAGTGTTAGGACCTGCGATATTATGGTCATGCCTTGAAAGTGGCTCGCAGGCTTATACACTCTGGCCAAAGGGTTAAACTAAATGACCCCTTCAAGAGAATATATAGGTATTGCACTGTATTTTTGTCACATTGGAAGTAGCTTTGGGCATCTTTGTCTGTTTTTTGTTGTATACATTTAGCCCGCCCACTAGCACTCCTTTTGACACATTTACATGTTACTTCAGGCACAGTCGTAAATCTACTGTGAGCAAAACACATTCAAACCACACACTCGCTCTTACACACGCAATGGAGACTGAAAACATAACAGACAAGATGAAAACAGAACATCGCCTTCAATCCTTCTCCAGAGACCACCCCCCACAGTCCATTTCAGTAATATATTCATTTCAACAGTATACTGATTTCAGCAATATTACTTCATCAACATTAATCTTTCTGCATGCCAGTCTATAAACTTCTACTAATCACGGCACATAATGTTTAACTGATCTTCAAGGCTTGAGTTGGAGACATAGGGAAGTAAATGGGACAAAAACCTGACAGGTAAATACCAAATACTAAATAATCCCCAAAAATATAGACAAGCCTCGGCTCAGGGCACTCGATCACCTATGTGGTAAACTTAGAACATATATAATCATTAGTAATTAATACCACATATAACATGCAATATATATATATATAATTTTTTTTTTTTTTTTTTAGTATATTCACAAATAAAAACCACAATATAGAGTCCAATCCAGAGGGTGATGCTATCTTCAAAAAAAAGGAGGCAACACTATATAAAGATAAAACAAGGGAGAAGCGCACATATAAAGTAAGTATTGTAAGATTTCCTTTACTAGGCACAAAGAATAAAAATGCGCTTACAACTCGCCCGTGCATCAAGAGCATTAAACAGCACAGCTGATAGGGTCTCCGTAATCCAGGCACTGTATGCAGGGATCCTCCAATGCTCTCTCTGGCGCGTCCGCCAGTCCGGACTGTCTGGTAGCACTTTTCCGGTGCTCCGGTGCTGCTGCACCACGTGGGTGGTGTTGCTGCGTCACTACGGCGTGAGAATGGAGCAAGGGGGATTGTCTGAGCTGCACAGGCTTCGCCTCCTGCACACAGATCCCAACTTCTCTGACAACTGGCCAGCCACCAACCGAAAGCCACCAGACGCGTTTTGAGGGAAAACCTCTTCGTCAGGGTTTTGGCTTTCGTTGGTATCAGTGTCCCTTATATACCTCTATTGATTTAAACTTTAATTAAGCACACTGGAGTATACAATATGACTGTATAAAAACTGCTATTAAACATAAATGCACACAAACCATCAAAACCATTAGAGCACCAATATAAGGGAAAAAACATAATGAATGGTATATTTCAACCATACATTATTAATATACGACTTGTTTTTAATTATAAGTTAGTAAACTAGTGACACAGGAATGACTGTTATGAGTATTACTCAAAAGCTACAGAGGAAGAATCAACTAATGAAACACATCAGAAAATATGACATTTATATTCTAATTAATAATAAAATATAAATAAAGATTGAACTTAATTCAATATTATTTTGAATTGGATGACCCATAATTATATAAATAGTTGTTAAATCAATCACAGAATTTATTCTAAAATATAAAAAAATGTTTAAAAAATGTATAGAATGTACTACAGAATTTATCAAATGTTTTATAAAAATGTGCTAAATATTTATTAAAAAATATATAAAAAATTTTTTTTATAAAAAATAAGCCAAATCAATCCCTTTATTCCATTCCATTCCATTTAAGCCATTAGGCGACAGGGTGCCCAACTCATGAATCCTATAGGTTTCTCTATGATGCAGTTTGGGAAACCTATCCCCACCTTTGACTCCTAATTCAACATGTTCTATCCCTTTTAGTTTTAATCCGCATGGATTCATATTGTGTATGATTTTAACATGTCTGGACACCCTGTGGGCTAAAACCCCTCTCATGATATTGCCCCTATGTTCTAAAAACCTATGTTTTAAAGTGCGTTTGGCCCTCCCTACGTACAGTAGGCCACATCCACATTCTAAAATTTAAATTACATATCTAATTTTACAATTAATAAAACTCCGGACAGGGTGTGTTGTATTAAAAGTATTTGATTTAAAAGTAGCCTGACTGTTCTGAGTAAATTTACATGTAATACATCTACCACGACACTGATAAAATCCTTAAACGGACACATCATTGAGGCTATTGACTCCATGCCCTAGTTCCCTGTATTTTAAAAGTGTCGGTGCCAACATATTTTTAAATGTATTAGCCCTCCTATAGATAACCTTAGGTTTATCAGGGATAATCTCTTTCAAAACGGAGTCGCACTGTAAGATATTCCATTGCTTCGCCATAATTTTATTGATCTGTCTGGATGCTCTGTTAAATTTAGTGATAAACAGTACTTCCTGTCTCTGATCTTTTTTGGGGGCCTTATCTATAAGTGTGGTGTTACGATCTAAAGACAGAGCCATGTTGTAAGCCTTCCCTATATTTGCCACTTGGTGTCCTCTCGATACGAATTTCTTTTGTTAATTGGTTTGATTGAGTTACAAAGTCTTTCATCTTAGAACAGTTTGTCCTCAATCTTTGAAACTCTCCATAAGGTATATTATTGATCCATTTTCGGTGATGGTTGCTCGTGGCTTCTAAATACTTATTACAATCCACCGCTTTGTAAAAAGTTCTGGTCTGTATACAAGAGTCATCAGATATGAACAACACTAAATCTAAAAAAGCTATACTTTGTGTGTCGTAGTGGTAAGTGAATTTCAAATGTAAAGGATTTTTGTTCATAAAATCTAAAAAGGACACCCATAGGTCAGTACAATACTACCTTTCCACACTATTCAAATATAATCGATAAAAGCCTATATGATCTAAAAAGGGATTGTTCCAGATAAATTGTTGCGCCCAAAACCCCATCATTAAGTTAGCAAAACTTGGAGCAAATGTAGTGCCCATAGCTGTTCGTTTTGTTTGCAGGAAGAAATCATCAATAAATCTAAAATAATTGTGTGTTAAAATGAAGTGTATAATGGAAATCTCTGTGTCTTCTTTAAGGATGAACTCCACCACTTGAACTCCTAGTTTATGTATGATGAGGTATCCTGTGTGCAACGCTACTTCTTGTGTGAGGTTCAGGAAGTGAGTCGTATCTTTGATGTGTAACCGTAGTGTAACTACATACTTCCGGAGATAAAAATCGAAATATTTGGACAGATTGGCTGTCAATGAGCCAATCCCAGAAACGATGGGTCTTCCAGGAGGGGTATTTGTATCCTTATGGATCTTATCAAGGTGGGATCGGCCAGAGGTCCGGCTGCGGGTCCTCTGGTTGCCATCGGGCCCCGGCTCTCCCCAGCTGCGGGCCTCTCTCACTGTCCCACACAGAGAATCTCTTTATCAGGGCAAGGTTAAGAGGCTAAGTAAGGGTTATGGGTTTAAGATAAAGAAATTATATGTTATCATATAACTCCTGTTACTAGTTTTAAATACCTGGGCATATGGTTCGACTCCCATTTAACATTTGGGATGCACATTGATACACTGACATCCAAAACCTATGCCAAATTAGGTGTACTTTACAGGAACAAATCCTCCCTAAGTCTGCTGGTCAGAAAGCGTATCGCACAGCAGATGCTAATGCCAATTATTGACTATGGGGACATAGCCAATGAGGGCGAACCAGCCGCGTGAGGTCATGGCCACGCCCATGCAAACCCACCGCCAAGCCCACTCCCGTCGCAAACGCTCCCTCACTCCCAGGACCGCAGATCTTATTTTTGGGTTGATCCTGCTTTAATTGATGTTCTACCTTCGGTTGCTTTGTGCGACAGATAGGTGACGTCACAAGCCGCCACTCACTGCAATATAGAACTGCCTTTATTTCTTGCTGAAGAGCCACGGCTAGTACACGGACTGTGTTAACTCCAAGCACCCAGGAGATCTGGTAATTTCCAACGACCAGGGTGCCAGTAGGGGAAGAAGCCTAACCTGCTCAAGATTCCAACAATACACCCTCCGCGATGAGAAGCGGCTCCTGACTGCTCCAGTCTAGTGGACAGACTAGCTGACGATGCTGTTCCTCCGAGGTGGACATGGACCTACCGTGGTAACCCCTACCGCCTGTCACATTACATGTCTAAAAGTACAGATATTCTGTACGTGCAATACTCACCATTTTTCATTCACAATATATATTTTTTTATACTACTCTATATGTCGTGCGCTTGTTCCTTTTATTTTTCTCCTAGTTCTATTTGATGACACGCCATCTTTTGAGGATAGCAGCAGACTCTATTACAAATCTACGCTTTAATTAAACTCATATATAAATATATAAACTTGTTGTAGCACACTTTGTTGAATCACCCAATCACGTGGAATATGTAACGGATCGGGGGACTCACAGTTCCCAGCGTGTCCCCGTCACCCCAGCTTCCACACTGCCTAGTTCCTCCGCTCCCCTACGTCCCCAAACTCTACGTTCCTCCACGGCTCTATCCTCACTCCCAGTCTCACACTCTGCGCACGCGCGTGGCCCCCTCACCAAGCGCGCGTGTTCACGATCGCGGGTTCCCTATCGTGGCTCACGCGCTCTTCGGCGTGCCTCTGTCACCCCTGTCCGTTCCCTACCTGGTTCCTCCGTTCCTCCATCCCCTCTGTCTTCTCTCCCGTGGTGCGCGTGCATAGCAGGGTTACAGAAGGCGAGCGCACCCGCTCTAGTTACCTGCCGCCCCCACGCTCTGGCTCCACTCCCCGTCGGTTGCAGGCTATTACCTTAGATTACCTCCCGGTCTCCTCCCCTGCTCTCACAGACCTATCTCTGCAATTACTCAAACCTCTGCTCCTCTCCTCACCCCCATTGGTCCTTCTTCCCATATAAGCCCACTCTGTCCTTTCAGTCCTTGCTCTGCATAGCTTTCCTGTAGCTCCTGTGTGTGCAGTGTCTATGCCTAGCTCCCTTGTCTGTTTCAGCTCTGGTTCCTGTCCCTGCCCCTGTTTGGATTCCTTTGGCTTGAACTTGAACTCTGCTTTGGACTTTGACTACGCTGATCTCTCCTGCCCTTGAACTCTGGCACTTGGACATTACCCTCCGACCTCTGGCACCCCGGACTCAGCAAGTATTATGTTAACCCTTACTCACCAGGCCTAGCAACGCTACTATCACACTCCGGGCACGCCCTCACTGCTGTGGGTGCATGTTATACCCTTACCCACCTCAGTACTGGGGACTGGCCAGGTCTGCGGGCATACAGGCGTTACATTATGCAGAGCCCAACAAATGCAGACCCCCCTGCGGTGGGCCAAGGTGTCTCCATGGAACATTGGCAATTCCTAAGTGACCAACTCTCTAATGTCACACAGAGACTTTCTAATTTGTCCCTCCGGGAAGCTCCTGTGGCACCATCTACCCCGGTCCCTGTGCCTATAAGTAATCCAGGGCCACGTATTCCACCCCCCAACCGGTACGACGGGGATCCCCTCGCTTGCCGAGGGTTCCTGAATCAGTGTGACGTTCAATTCGAGATGTCCCCATCCCACTTCCCTACTGGTCGTACTAAGGTGGCCTATGTTTATGCCCTACTCACTGGCGACGCTCTCGCTTGGGCTTCTCCCCTCTGGGAACACAGACCAGATATAACCCAAGATTACTCCAAATTCCGGCATGAGTTCCAACAGGTTTTTGACACACCTGCACGTAGGGAGACTGCCGCTTTTTCATTGTTTCATCTCTCTCAGGCTCGTAGGTCAGCTGCAAGATACGCGGTAGAGTTCCGCACCATCGCTGCAGAAACCCAGTGGAACGATGAAGCTCTCGCTGCAGCATACTGGCACGGTTTGTCCGAATCTCTCAAAGATGACCTTGCAGCTCACGCCCGGCCTTCATCCCTCGAGGAACTCATTGGCCTCAGTATCCGGATGGATCAGCGTACTCTGAAACGACGCCACGAGCGTCACCGTTCTCGTTCTCTCTCGTCCTTGCCTGTTTCTCCTAGGTCTTCTCCATTGGCCCTCCCTTCGTTGGACGCCCCGGTACCGATGCAAATCGGTAGTCAACACCTTTGGGCCGCTGAGAAAGCGCGACACCGTGAGGAGGGTCTCTGCTTCTACTGCGGTTCCCCAGAACACCAACTTCGTCACTGCCGCTTGGAACCGGGAAACGGGAACGCCCAGTAAAGTTAGAGGGGCTTCTACTGGGTACTATTTCTCCTTGCCCCTCTCTCCCTAAGGAACTACCGAAGAAAATATTCCTCCCCATAACTCTCGTGGGTCCGGATCTTCAAGTAGAGGTTGAAGCTTTCATCGATTCCGGGTCTGGTGGCAACTTTCTTGATCACACCTTCGCTTGCAGCAAACAAATAACGTTAGTCAAGAAAAAGTCGCCCATCGGCCTGGAGGCTATTGACGGTCAACCGCTCCAACCTGCCTTCATCATTTGGAAGTCTATTCCACTTACCCTGACCACCGCGGATGGTCATACCGAGGTAATGGTCTTCGATGTTTTCCACTCCCCTATTGTCCAGGTTATTCTAGGATTGCCGTGGCTTCAGCTGCACAACCCACGTATAGATTGGACCAATGTTTTGCCGATCCAATGGGCTGATACCTGTCAGGAATCGGCGTTCTCCTCGCTTCCCACACAGAGCACTCCCTCTCCGCAGGGAGCCCCTGGACACACAAAACAATCCTGCCTTACCAGTCTCCACGGCTCCTCACCCCTGCCACCGTCGCGGGGTCACTCCCCTCGGCGATTCCTCTGCTCAGCGCCGGGCGCGCCCACGCCCTCCTGCACACACACCTACACACACACCAGCCCCAGACGTTATGTGCATGCATTCCCAGCTTACAGAGCACACGCCTAACAGAGCACTTTTAACCACTGCTTCTGCAGTGAGGCGTCTCCCCCAAGCATCACACAGTTCCATGCAAATCAATGACTACACTCAGCTGTGCTGTAACACCTCCCTCCTATCAGGGAGGACTCCTTGCAGTCCTCCAGGCCTGCCCCCTTTTCCCATTGGGCTGCCCAGCTTTATTATGCCTGTGCTTCCTATCACTCGTCGCTCGACATAGTTCTGTATGGAAGCATTTGACTATTCTCTCAGTGAATCCTCAGGTATTGACGCGGATTGGACGACTACCCCCTCTGGCTCTCGACTTTGGCTCTACTTGGACTTCGTGACTTCTGGCATCCCAGATCTTGGCAACGGCAATAACTACTCCTCCTCTACTACCGGTACCGGCAAGTATTGTCTTCCTTGCTATACCTGGCCTGGCAACAATAACACCACACTCCAGACACGCTCCCTTTGCTGCGGGTGCGTGTATCCCTACGTCCCACCTCAGCACAGGGGACGGGTCTGGTCTGCGGGCAGCACCGGCGTAACAATACCGCAGAGAAGACGGTTTCTCCTTCTGTTGCCGTGCTCGCTGGCCTTGACATCACCTCATCTTCCTACTCTGTATGCCGAAAGTATACCATGAATACGTAGATGTCTTCAATAAAATCCAGGCTGAGGTATTACCCCCTCATCGCCCTTATGACTGTCCCATTGATTTGATTCCTGGAACCATACTCCCCAAGTCCAAGTCTTATCCATTATCTGTGCCGGAGACGGAAGCGATGACGTCATACACCCAGGAGAATCTTAAGAAAGGGTTCATCCAAAATTCCACCTCCCCCGCCGGGGCAGACTTCTTCTTCGTGAAAAAGAAGGATGGCTCCTTAAGACCCTGTATCGACTTTCGTGGGCTTAATAAGATTACGGTAAAAAAACGTTACCCCCTTCCTTTGATTTCAGAACTCCTCGACCGTCTACAAGGTGCCTCTATTTTCTCCAAACTCAACTTTAGAGGAGCCTACAATCTTATTCGTATAAGGGACGGGGACGAATGGAAAACCGCGTTTAATACATTTTCGGGACATTATGAGTATTTAGTGATGCCGTTAGGCCTATGCAATGCCCCTGCTGTTTTCCAAGAGTTCATGAATGACATTTTGGGAACATTCGTCATCGTATATTTGGACAACATCCTCATTTTCTCCAAAAGCTTGGAGGAGCACATTCGCCATACCAAACTGGTACTCTCTCGGCTTCGTGCTAATCGCCTCTACGCGAAAATGGAGAAATGTCTGTTCCAGCAATCTTCTGCAGCCTTCTTAGGCTATATAATCTCTGACAAAGTCTTCACCATGGACACTGAGAAATTGAAGTCTGTAGTCGACTGGCCGTTGCCGAACTCCCTCAAAGCCGTGCAGCGCTTCCTTGGCTTCGCTAATTACTACCGGAAATTCATCCGCAATTTCTCCACTATTGCTCTACCTATCACTGCCTTGACCAAGAAAGGTCGTATGTGATGATGTAATGGTGAATTACTTCAAATGTAATGTTTTATTAATCTCAATTAAAATAGATGTCAAAACATTGAAACCAGGAACCAACTGACATTGGTGACACAACACACAAAACAGACAACAATACGTGATACTAAAACTGTAAACTAGGGGGATACAGGATGTCAAACCAATCTGCTGAATAGCAGACAAGAAACTCACAAATATATAGGAGTTAACCCCCTAGTGCAGCAATGATCGGAATTAAAAAGCCTGTATAATTAAAACAGGTAACGTAGGACTAATCATGCAAATGTATACTGTACACCTCAATACAATACCGGGCATATAACAAGTGAATGTTGACTCACTGCCACATAAGGTTGTATAGACCAGATGGTAGCCAAAAGTGGTCTAATAAGTCTGAAGTAGCTGAACCCCTGTAAGGAACATTAGGATGCCTAAAGAAGCTAATAGCTCAGTATATCAATGTCAGAGATGTGAATCATGAATAACAGGCACAAGAGCTCACAAAGTGTGATAACTGGCTCTGGGGCACGGATCTAGTCCGTATCCAGTTATAGCCCCCTAATGTAATGTGCCATGTATACATGCTAAATCTAAGGCAACAGACATATTGCAGTGTGAAAACAGACAAACATAAAAGAGGGGGGGGGGGGTTTGACACAAGCAGCAGTTGTAATCAGCTGCTGTAACGGAACAAACAGGGTGGAGTGATAATACACGCACTAGTTAAACACCCCAAATTCAGCAGCGTTATATCTACTAAGCATCCAATACCTTAGTTAAGTTTGTTCTCTGGTGATTAAACATGCAGCGAACCTTAGCAGAATAAACGGGGTGAAGTGGTGATACACACACAAATAAGACACCCTTGGTGCAGCTGAATTATATCCACGAAGCCAGCGTCATGGCTGAGAAAGCACAGTAATGCTACAGCTAGCACAAAACTACTGATAGAGCATCCAATAGCTTTGTTAACCAATGCAGTAAGTAGAACAGCTGAGTATAACCACTCTCATGTCTTGCAGGTAATCAGCAAATTCCTGGAAAGCACAGACTAAGTCCGTGGAAGGAGATGAGAGGTGTTTTTGAAGTTAAAAAGGACCGGAGAT
The DNA here is from genome assembly GCF_040206685.1 of Ascaphus truei. NCBI lineage: Eukaryota > Metazoa > Chordata > Amphibia > Anura > Ascaphidae > Ascaphus > Ascaphus truei. Next base: position 50,527 of record NW_027454838.1, read on the forward strand.
TTTTATGTGAAAACTTAAAACTGAAAGAAGAAAATTTTCAGTTGACAGAAGAAGTCAAGGAAAAGTTTGACGCAGAGCACCGACTGCAGAATCAACTACAAGGTCTACGTACACACCTCCAGTATGCTGAGGAGAAGCAGCAAATGCTGCAGGAAGAAAAGCTGCAGGCTGAAAGAGGTACAAGCACTGCAGGAACGTCTGAATACCCAGTACGTCCCCACAGAGCAGTATGAGGAGCTAAAGGCCACGCTGCATGTCTTCAGAGCATCGTTGGAGGCGGAGCTTCGATACCAGGTGACTCTGTATGAGAGGGAGCGTGAGAAGGCTCAGAAACTGGAGCAAGAGCTGGAGAGACAGAGAGACTGTTCCATTCCCGTGAGTCAGTACACCAAGGAGAAAACAGACGCAGCGGCAACCTTGACGACAAAAATTACAGAGCTCCAGAATATGAAGGAGACACTGATACAGACTCAGAGAAAGCAAAGTGCGCAGATAAATTCCCTGAGAAGAGACTTGCAAGACGCACTCAAAAAACAGGGATCTCTCGCGGATGTGATTACAGTCCTACAAGGACAAGTATTGACCCTGACTAAGCGTCAGTATACCACAGCCTCAAAAACCCATGAAGACAAGGGTACAGTGAGAGCTGGGAATACCGCTCATCTGAAAGACAAGGTTGCAAAATTTGAACCCCCTAAACAAGCACTAGCAAAACCTTCAGCCACCCAGCAGGCAACAAAAGAAGGTACACGTGCTGAATTAAAACCAGAAGAATCCTTAGCTGATGAAGCTGAAAAGAGGGGACATTCTCTGGAAGCGGGTGTGGAATTGCAACTTAATCTCAAAGAGGCTGAACTAGCAACCCCATTGAGTGGGAAAAGAGCAGAGCGACAGCTTCAAGAGCGGAAAACTCAACGGACTGTTTTTAAACGCTCTGCAACTGCTGCCATACAGTATGCCTACAATAAGACGAGCACCCGACGCGAGGGAAATCTCATGACCGCGCACGCAGAAAAAAGACTATACTTGGAGAAAGTCCTCCTCGAGCGACTGAGGGGTGCTGATCTCAAACACCTTCAGGAGGAGACACGAATAAACTGGAGAAAGGGCTCCAATCCTAACAGGTAATCTCCTCCGTGTCAATTTCATAAATTAGATGAAGATTAAACTCGTTATTATTGAGTATGTCAATAAATTCAATAAATGATGCCCTGGTCCCCTGCCATAGGATCAGGACATCATCGATGAAACGGACCCACAAAAGGATTTGAACAGTGTAGGCTTCATTGGCTTCATGAAAAACCACCTCCGCTTCCCCCCAGCCAAGATACAGATTCGCATAGGTGGGATCGCAGGTGGTCCCCATCGCCGTGCCTCTCAATTGATGATAAATAACACCGTTAAAGGTAAAATAATTGTGGGTCAGTATGAATCGCAATAAATCAAGTACAAGTTGATTATGTTTCACATACTCGCAGCTCTGACTTTTGAGGAAGTAGGAGACAGCATCTATACCTATCTGATGTACAATGGAAGTATAGAGTGACTCCACATCAAGACTGATTAGCAATGTATCCCTATCAAGGACTATATCATTGAGGCGATTAAGAGCTATCTACAAAAGGCCGAAGTATCTGGTCAATATATTTGCTACTTTGTTCCGTTAAATTAGAGATACCAGATACAATTGGTCTTCCTGGAGGGGGCAAAGATCCCTTATGGATCTTTGGTAAACAGTAGAAGGTGGATAGGACTGGTGCAGGCGTTAGTAGTTGCTCGTACTCTTTCTTAGAAATGATCCTAGATTCTAAACCTGTTAATAAAATATCTTTAAGTTCTTTTTTGAAAGATTCTGTTGGACTTTTCTTTAATGTCTAATAACAGGTAGGGTCAGACAAAAGTCGAGTGCACTCTTTAACATAATCAACGGTGTTCATGATCACCACGTTGCCCCCTTTATCAGAGGGTTTTATAGTGACCATGACATCATTTTGTAAATCTTTGAGACCTAGACGCTCGGGAAGGGATAGATTATCAAATCTCTTGTAAGGAGTCAGATTTTCCAGGTCCCTGGTGACAAGTCTCATGAACATTTCTACATTAGGACTAGTCACCAGTGGAGGAGTACATTTTGACCTAGGTCTCAGATCAGAGAACGGGCCTTCTCCTTCAGTTCTATTAGATTCCTCCAATAGTGCAGTAAGGTCCCGCATGTTATCAATATGCAACTGATCAAGATGAATCAAGCCCTCATTCTTAAGTTGGAATGTCTCACGTCGCTTAAAGAATTTATGCGGAAGGAGTTTCCTCCCGAACAGGTTGGTATCTTTCACCCAATCGAAGATCTTAAAATTCTCTGACGGAGAAAAAGACAGGCCCTTGTTCAGTGCTGTGATCTGATCTGAGGTCAAAACTTTGTCAGACAAATTGATTACCTGATTGATGTTCGGTAAATTAGATGTTATGGAATTTATCTGTGTCTCCTGTAATATCGTTTCGACCTGCCCATGTAGGCCCAAACGCTTCTGTCTCTTAGTCCATCCTTTTTGACCTCTCCTTGTTTTCCCTTTTCGTAGAACAGGGGATAGCTTGGTCCCTGTTCTAAAAAATTCATCCTATCCGAATCAGGTCTGGTAGTAGGTCTTTCACTACTATCTGCCTCGTCATTCGAGGTATCCCAGTCTGTTGACGAATCATTATGATTGGGTCTAGGCCTTTTTTTCGGAAAAATGGTGTCTATAGATTTTTTCCCCCTCCTAATCCTTTGTGTCTCTTTGAAATTTTTTTGCTTTTAGTTCTTTCAGCTCTTTAATGAATTTGTCAATATTAGTCTGTAATTTGTTTTCAGATTCAATAAAGTCAGTTTTGTCTTTCCACTGGTCTATGTTGTCCAGGTGTGTTCTTATATCTGCCTTCACGGTGATAAGTTTCTCACTCTGATACTCAATTAACAATTTCATGAGTGAGACTGAGCACTTACCTAGAATGGTGTCCCAGCTCCTAGTGAATACCTCATCCTGAAACATATGTGAGGGAGCAATATTTGCTCGTAATCCCCCGCGGTATACGTTCAGACCTCAGATAGTTTTCTAGACTGGTGATCTCCCACCACAGTCTAGCACGTTGTTTAAATAGAGTTTCAAGTCTTGTAAAGAATGTGATCAAGTCATCGCTAGGAGCTGAGGCACCACTGGTCTCACCCGAAAACAGATTTGTGGCCTCTTGTTGCCAAACTGCAAAATCCAGTTGGGTGGATAAAAATCCAGACATAATGAATCTAATATGGCGAGCTGAGAGTAGGAGTGAACGTTAGTTCATAGGTAACAATAATACAAAATGGGGGAAAGGGAAAAGGGAAGGAAACCCTCGCATCTGCCTCTAATATAACAGTTCAAAAGTATATATAGTGTACAAAAAAAAAGTGGGGAAGTAACCACAAAGGTATTCTTCAAAGAAGTGGACAGTAATAACCTACTTATGGCCTCCAGTAATCATAAAAAATCATGGATTTCCAATATTCCTAGGGGCCAATTTGTTCGAATCAAGCGAAATTGCAGTTCCACCGTTGATTTTGAGGAACAGGCTAACATACTTTTGCATAAATTTCTAGAAAGGGGTTATTTGGAAAAAGACCTTTTGAAAGACCTGGATATAGTGAGGGGAATGGATAGAGACCACATGATATTACCAAAGAGGAAGGAATCACCTGTTGTCACTGGGTCTCTTGATATTCCATTTGTGACTACCTTTAATTCTGTGAGTGTTAAAATTGAGGAAATTTTTAAAAAACATTGGGCAATATTAAATAGGGATGTGTTTTTAGGGGGGCACATCCCACCAGCACCAAAATTCATCTACAGGAGAGCTAAGAATTTTAAAAATACCTTGGCTCCCAGTGATATTTTTCCACCAATCCATAATAGGGATAAGTTATGGCTAAATAAATCTGTAGGTAATTATGCAGGTGGTAAGTGCTCTGTTTGCCACTATCTACATAAAGAGAGGAAAACTTTTAAATCATTAGTTAATCATGAGGAGTTTAAAATTGAAGAATTTATAAACTGCAATACCACTCATGTGGTTTACTTGATTGAATGTTCCTGCAATATCCAATATGTTGGTCGCACTTAAAGGTGTTTGAAAGTGCGCATCCAGGAACACATTAGGAATATTAAAAATGGTTATGATAAGCACAGTGGTGCATAGTGATTCGTTGATACTACTAAATTGTTAACCAATCATATGGTTTTGAATGGTATAAACTCTGATACAGATATCATGTGTTTTATTCCCTGAAGAAGTGGCCTGTTGAGCTACGAAACGCCGCTTAGGAGAGATACCATTCAACCTATATACTTTTATTATTCATGTTCCAAGGTGTATTTTATTGTTGTCAAATGGTTTGTTGAACACCGAGTTGATTTCCTTTCTGCGCATTTGCCGCGCTGTTGCCTGCCTCTGTGGTTGCCAAGTGAGGTCTGAATCATTACTGGCAGACGCTGTTACTCAAAGCAGAGCGGGCGCTCTGACGTCACAGAAGGGCCCGCGGGACCACGCCGTCACGCTGCCTGACTGATCGGGAAACACAGTGAGGTCTGCAGAGGAACCTGTGTACTACTTGCGAGCAAAGGACAACCACTCCCCAGGATCCACAAAGCGTATTGACGCTATTTACAGGACATTGAGACTGTGGCAGAGTCATCAATTATCTGGCATTTCACCTACCTGTAGGTGGAGAGGAGAGTGAAGCTCTGGTGGTTCCTGGTCGCAGACGCTGGTAACTGCCACTCTGTGGCTCTATGCTTGATTAATCTACCTTGATGTACGCATAACCTTGAAACACCTTATATATAAACATAGTTTACTATATTTTTCACGATAGTGTTGTGCGCTTTGTTTGTTTTTTTATCATACCATACTACATGTGACGCATTCAGTACCTTACCCCAGGCATGATGCTCCCAACTGCCATTAGCCCTGCACCTGGATATGGCAACAAATTAACCAGCCGCCTAAGGGCTTGACCCTGCTGCCTACTGCAGCGCCCGCTGTGGCGGACGCTGCACGCACGAGAGCCCTCCCCTCAATGGCGCCGGACCCGCTGCGAGGGGGGGCCGCAGCGCTGAGGCGAGAGCTGCTCCTGCTCTCAATAGAATTGAGAGCAGGACTCGCTACGGAGCGCAAAGCCACGCCCCCCGGCGATTCAGCCAATGAGGGCGAACCTGCCGGGTGACGTCATGGCCGCGCCCCCATCACTCCCCCGCCACGCCCCCCCCGGTCTCTCTTAGTGCAGCTCCCTGCAGACCAGGTAATCGTCTGCACGCGCCGCCAATCTCGCGGGCGCGCGTTGCAGCTGAGTTAGCGGGGCCTTAGCCTAAGGGAGGCACATGCTGGCCCATGTGAGAGGGATTTAACCCTAACACTGCCTGCACCTTACCAGGACTTACATGCTAGGGCCAGGAAACACATAGCCAGGGGCACTGGGCTACATATACAGTATATATTTCTTTTATTTGTTTTTTTCACTCCACTTATATTACTATGTGTATAGATGACACTTAAGTTTTAAAACAATAGGTGCGCTGCATTTTTCTTCACGATTACAGTTGTTGTAGCTCATAACAAAGTGGTTGGCATTAGCGTGGACACTTAGCCTTTCTGCGTCTTGTGAAACCCCCTCTTCCGTCGCTCCACTTCTCTGTTCTCTGGAAGTTGCAAGTTGCAAGTTTCCTGTTCTCTGCCCTGTGCTCGTCACACTGCCTCTGCCCTTTTGTAATCCCTCTTTGCAGAGAGTTATCCGCAGCATGTTCAAAGCAGCGGAGTATAGATGCGGGGAAGTCTGTGTCATCTCAGTGTGCTGATACCTTAACCCAGATTCGGCTTCCTGTAGCACCCAAAGTCACAGACCAGGTAAACCTCTTTCCCTCTTCCTCTCTTCCACATCCTCGGTTTATTTTCTTTGCCTCTCTCTTCCCTTGTTTAAAATCTCTCTTATTTTAACTTTTTCACTTTCGATTTTTAGTGTGAATGATATATTGGAGGGGGAAGGGGCATGGGCGTCCGCAGAAATGTTTTAGGGGGGGGGGGGCATAATTTTAACTAGACACAGAGAGAGAGAGGGTGTGGGTGACGGGGTGGGTGACTGACACTTGGGTGGGTGACTGACTGACTCTTGTGTGACTGACACTTGGGTGACTGACTGACACTTGGGTGGGTGACTGACTGACTGTGGGTTGGTGACTGTATTCATTCACAGACAGACAGACACAAACACACACACCCTCCCTCTCAGACTCTCCCTCTCAGACTCTCCCTCTCAGACTCCCCCTCTCAGACTCTCTCAGACTCTCCCTCTCAGACTCTCCCTCTCAGACTCTCTCAGACTCTCCCTCTCAGACTCTCTCAGACTCTCCCTCTCAGACTCTCTCAGACTCTCTTAGACTCTCCCTCTCAGACTCTCTCAGACTCTCCCTCTCAGACTCTCCCTCTCAGACTCTCTCAGACTCTCCCTCTCAGACACTCTCTCCCCCTCAGCCTCTCTCAGCCTCTCACCCCTTCAGACTCTCTCCCCCTCAGACTCTCTCCCTCTCAGACTCTCTCCCCCTCAGACTCTCTCAGACTTTCTCCCCCTCAGACTCTCTCCCCCTCAGACTCTCTCAGACCCCCCCCCCTCAGACTCCCTCCCCTTCAGAATCCCTCTCTCACTCTCAGACTCTCTCTCTCACTCTCAGACACTCTCTCTCACTCTCAGACACTCTCAGACACACACACACACACACACACACACACACACACACACACACACACACACACACACACACACACACACACACACACACACACACACACACACACACACCTACCTTGTCTGGTGCCACTCTAATGCAGATAGTCCCAAGGTGTAGCCCCATCTCTTTCTTACCCCCTCTCTTCTTCATTCACTCTCCCCCCTCACCCCTCTCTTCCTCACTTCCTCTATTACACCCCCTGTCTCCTCACTCTCCCCCCTCCATCAATTATCCCCCCTGACTCAAACCCACTCCCTGAATCCGCCCTCCTCACATTCATTCCCTCCCCCCCTGATCTCACACAC
>NW_027454839.1:0-57587 GCF_040206685.1 Ascaphus truei
GTCTACTCCCCACACAGCTGCTAAGGGTTTCCATTTGAGATACATTCACCTTCTACTCTGCACTACTGTGCTACCCTCTATTCAGAGATGAGTTCAAGTCATGTTTACCACTCTAAATCGCTCTGCAGTCATTGATTCAGCACATCATGGGTAGAGCATGGCTATAGATACAGCAAGCTTTATTTTACCCTAATATTGCATTAAAAAATAGAATATCACTCAGTTTCCTACAGATTTACTGATGCTGATAATGCAGAATCTCACCCTCCCATCATAATACACCAGAGGAAGAAATAATCCTTGCTATATATGTACATTGTGTGACATATTGCCTCCATGACCATTGATGGCAAATACATATTCTGTATAGAGCAGCTGTGTTATGATGTAGTTGTTATTGATCATCATTGAGATATAATCACAAGAATCTTATGCAAAGGGAAACTGTCATTAGCATAGTGGGATTTCAGCCCCCAAACTTCTGTAATATTAATGCAATGTCTTACTTTTATTGCAGTGAACACCGAAGAGACGGATCTACTACAACACTGCACAGGACAAGAGTATACACTACAAGCAGCAAAATGATCATGCAGTTGACAATATGTTGTTCTGGTAATGTGCACAATTATTATGTATGGGCTCCACACCACAGTGCTGGACATATTTTGTTAACTTCAACACTACCCCTACCATGGAGATGTCTTCCTGTGATTGGTGTTACTGATTCAGTACATCATATGCATAGTGTGGCTATTATATGATGGATTGATTTAATGAACCCACCAAACACTGATGACATCTGTATCATCTTCTGTAAAGTGCATCTACAAAAGGATATTATCAGCATTTGGGGTGATATAATCAGAGGCATCTATGTGCTTTTGTGCTGGGTAAAGTCCTCCAGCTGAACCGCCCCCCGCCCCCCACCCCCCTACACCTCCTGCCACACAGGCAAACTTACTTACACACACAGCACACTTACTTATGCACACTGACACTTGGCATACCTACACACACACACCCCACAGCCACTGGCATGCATGCAGAGTCCTGGGCATGCAGGATGGGCATGCAGAGTACAGAATATCTCCACCTTGCTCTGGCCCGTACTCTTGGCCTACCCCCAGCATCTGTCACCCACAACCTCTGTTCCCTCCCTGTAAATTGCTGCACTAACACACCTTGGTCAGCGCTGCAACCGATCACAGCACCGGATCATGTCACTGTGATAGGAAGCAGTGCTAATTGACCGGTCAATCAATGCCACGTGGCAACATACGCACCAAAAGAGATTTCCATGCCCCCTGACAGGCTACTCCCTGGGCAGTGACCCTGCTCATCTTCCACCTCTGATCACAATATTCTCTCTTGGAGAGTGTAGCAAATTGGAGTTGGGGGAATTTCACCTCTGCAGTGCATGTAGAGTCCTGTATGCAGAGTACAGAAAGTCTCCACCTTAGTCTGGCCCGTACTCTTGGCCTACCCACAGCATCTGTCACCCACAAATAATACATACACTAATACTCCCCACAATACACACTTTAATACCTCCTCAATAATAATCTCCCCAATAATATTATAGTCTTAAACACAATATACACAATACCCCCTAACACAAGATACCCAATCTAACACTCTCCTCTGCACCTCAACATAATATACACACTATAATACCCTACACACAATATAATACTCCCACACACACACAATATACACACTATCCTCCTACCGCCATAAAACACAACCAATAATACACACACACTTTGTGGATGTTGGGACCAGCTCCTTGCATGCACCAGTGAAAGAGAGAGGCCTGCCATCCGTGCCTCCCTCCGTTTCCCATCTTCTCCCTGTCTCTCTCCCTCCCTTTCTTTGCATCTCCCTGCATCTTTGCGTATACCCAGTCAGTGACGGCTCCGGTCACGTGATGCCTTAATATGGGCTTATCCATATATCTGTTGCAGAGATGGAGAGAGACCTGGAGATTTTACATTTCCTTATAATTCATATTGGTACTTAGTACGGGCACTTATTGTTTTATCAGTACTGGGTACCTGACCGTACTGGCCTACGAGTGAGAAGGCAATATTGGCATCACACAGTTACTGTTGAATATGTCATTCAATCCATTTTGAAAATAGTAATGCAATGTGGTTTTGTTTTGTTTGCTTTTTGCAGTAATGAAGAATGAAAAAGTTATATTAAAATTAAATTGGAGGGGAACTGGATTCAGCATTTCTTCATGAACTCTGCACTTGTGAGCATTGACCTTCTTGAGTGCCCTGACAGGTACACGCAACTTTAAGACTATAATCTTCATCAACTGCTGTGCAAGCTTTCGTGCTATACCTCCCCCTCCGGTTTTGATTTATACATTTGCTCTCTCAATTCATGTCCTCTAATATCTGGAGGCTCTCTCCTAGCATTTCTCTCTACCACAGCACGTCATCCCAATGTAACCTCTCTCTTGTTCTTTCTGTTTACTGTTTCCTCACTCCTCTGTAAAACTTTTCTAATTTCTCTAACTTCCACACTCCTGCTTTTATCCACATGTTCTATACACTTTCCTTCCCCTACCTTTGCATGTGTCTACACAAAGCACCATTTGTACAGACCTCTATTGCAGCTATTTCTGCACTGCTCAATGAAATGCACTCCTGCACATCCTATTCTCTTCCACCTTCCCTCATTCTCTACGCCCCCCTCTCAAAGCCCCCTCTCTCTATGTCTCCTCTCTCTACGCCTATCTGTCTCATTCTCTTGACGCCCTTCTCTCTCTACATATCCCTATCTCTGTCTCTCTCTACACCTATCTCTGTGTCTCCTTCTATGCTCGCTGATGTTGGGGGATATCTCTTATAATCTTGGACCGGCTCATATACACATCAGGCCTCCCTACTAAGAGTGTTAACCTATCTAATGTAATCCACATTCCTTTCCTTACTTTTCTCTTCCCTTCTCCTGTGCCCTCTGGAATGTCCACTCTTACTAACAAGGCTCTAGTTGTACATAACCTCTTCTGCTCTCATCAGTCACAATCAGTCATTCCCCTCACCGCATCTTACCTGTCCCACTGATTTGCCTCTGCTTAATTAAACTCTCCTCTGACATCTACTCTAACCTCTCTTCTCTCTTCTCTCTCTTTCTTTCTGCTTAAACTAACAATCTTATTAACTCTTACAATGCTATCCTCCTATCTATATGCCCCCTATAGGCTCTGACACACTCATCCCTCTAACCCACACCTTTGGCTAAATTCCCAAACACACTCATCACACTTCCACTCGCTGTTCTTAATACCTACGGAGGAAATCTCACACTTTGTTTGATTTTTCTACAGTAAAAATGTCTCCTGTCCTGTATAAAGCTGCTCTCTAGGGCTAAATACACTACTTTTTTCCACACTCATCAACACTCAAATTTAATTTACGCTGTTTTTTTTCTCTGTATTTGACTCCCTCCACTGACCTTCTCCTCCCACTTGCCATCCTTCCTTCACTTCTCCTCAAGCATTTGACTACTTCAGAGGCAAGGTGGATGCCACCCAAAAGGAGATTCCTTCTGTCCCTTCCCCCTTCTCTCCTTCTTCCCAAATCTCCTTCTGCACTTGACTCCTTTTCTTCTCTTACAGAGCTGGAAGCTAATCATCTTCTATTCTCCCTCTACCACATGCCCTCTAGATCGTATCCCCTCACACCTTACTGCATCTCTTAGTCCCCACTCTCACCCACATCTTCAATTTCTCCCTATTCTCTGGATTTTTGCCCTCTTACTTTAAGCCTGTAGCGGTCACCCTTTTGTCAGAAACAAACTACACCCTATGTGCCTTACTAACTACCGCTCTGTATCCCTCATGCTGTTTGCCTTCTAATTGCTAGTGTCAACATTCTTAAATCACATGCCCTCCTGGATCCTTTACAACCTGCCTTTCGTACAGCACGTTCTACAGACTGTGCTTAAAGCTAATTCCCAAGGTTTTTCCCTACTAATCCTACTTGATCTATCGGCTGCGTTTGATGCTCTCAATCACTCTCCTCCTTCATATTCTAAACTCTCTCTTGGTATCAGTAACAAAGTTCTATCCTGGTTTTCATCATAACTTTCCTGTCACACATTCTCCATCTCTGTTGCTAACATGTCTTCGTCTTCTATTGATCTGTCTGTGGGTATACATCAGGGCTCTGTTCTGAGATCTCTCTTTCTCTCTACATACTATCATTTGGTGACTTCATCAATGCTTTTGGCCTTAGATATAATCTCTATGCGGATGATACACACACAAATCTATCCACCCCTGTTCTCACTCCTGCAATCCAGTCCCTACTCTTGGGTTGTCTCCTGGCTATATGCTCATGGATGGCACTCCACTGCCTTAAACTTAATGTCTAACACTGGGCTCATATTATCCCCTTTCTCCATCACAGTAAACAGTACTACCATCTATCTTGTCATCAAACATGTTGCATAGGAGTAACATTTGGCTCTTCAATTCCATCTCCATTCACATGCACGGCTATGGGTAAAATGTGTTGCCTCTTTCTCTGTAATATTGCCAAGATCTTCCCTTTCCCCTCTCAACCTACTGCTAAAACTCCAATGTATACTGTTATCCTATAGGTTATTTTAACATACTACTAACAGGCCTCCATGCTTCACAACTTTCTCCTATGCAAAACTCTGCTGCTTGAATTATCTCACTTTCTCCCACAACAGTCTCTGCTCATCTCCTTAAATCCCTGTCCTGGCATCCCATCAAGTTTTTGTATCACCTACAAAGTTCTCCTCCTTACCTTTTTGTTAAGGCTCTCCATTAATCTGCTCCTTCTTGCATATCATCTTTGATCTCTCGTTATGCCCTTGCTTGTCTCTTGCACTATAACCATAACTGTCTCCTGTAAACTTCTTTCACCTCTACTGTTCTCTCACTTGCCTGAAACCATTTTCCATCACTGCACCGTACATGTGAAACTTCCTCACACTCAGTATATGCCAACATAACCTCTTCCACCCACATGTAAGACCAATCTTAAAATTCACGACTTAAATCAAGCATTTAAAAAACTTTGACTCGTGGCTACTGTCCCACACCCACAGTCACTGCTAACAACTATTGTTCCCAAGATGTGCTTTCTACTAATTGTACCCACCATTAAGGACAAGCATTGTCATCTACTGCACTTCTTCCCCCAACTGCTGCCTCTCTTTAAGTCTTCTAACATTTCTATTAGATTGTAAAGTTCCCAGGGCAAGGATTTACTTTCCTATAATCTGTTTTTATTTTTCGCACTTATTTTTTAATTATTTTTCCCCTCTCCCCTAATGATATACATATAGGTTTTCCTGTCATTTGCATGACAGAGTTATTATGGTTAACTATTGCATCATGTAGACTGCCTTTTCAGTGTGATGTAATTGATTCAGTACTTTGTGTGCAGACTGTGACTGCAGTACAGTGTCACGAACATTAATGACTTGTGTGGTAGAAGCTCTAGAAGGAACACAGCTATGGGAGGGAGGTGGATTTACTTTGGATCACATGGTTTGGCGCAAGGTTCATTGTATGTATGATCATAACCATGCAATGCTTAACTTTTATTTCAGGAGGGAAGAACAGTGAATATTGAAGCCATGTGTTTCTTTTCTGTCAGAAGAGAAATTTTGAAAGACAGTTGAAGAGGAGGAAAATGACTACACAGAGACAGATAAGCAATGTGTATATTTCTCATTTAGTATTTGTCGTTTTGTTGACTCCACACAATCCAGCTGCTAAGGGTTTCGCATTGGACATATTCCCCTCTACTCTACCCTTCCTGTGATCTGTACCATGCAGGTTTTTGTTGATTCAATACATCATGAGTAGAGTGTGGCTGCTGTATGAAGTATTGACCCAAGGACCACATCTACTACCATTCATAACAAGAACATGTGCAGTAGCGCACTGCTGTAGTTCTATGTGTTTTATTAAAGGTTGAAGTGGTGCAATCATATGAATCTGGAGTGGGATGAATCCTGTTTGCATCATATGGTTTCATCTAGGCCAGTAGAGTATATCTCTCAGTACAGGTTACACATGGCATCAGTAGTAGTGATTTAAAGAACAGAAAAAACAAGAGAAACTTCAATGTTGATAACAAAGCCAAGTAATGTTGAAGATACTCCTTTAACTATTTATTTGATCAGTCTGTACTGTCTACTCCCCACACAGCTACTAAGTCTTCCATTTGAGATACATTCACCTCCTACTCTGCACTGCTGTTCTGTCCTCTATTCAGAGATGAGTTCCAGTCATGTTTACCACTCTGAATCACTCTGCAGTCATTGATTCAGCACATCATGGGTAGAGCATGGCTACAGATACAGTAAGCTTTATTTTACCGGCTGATCATCCATAATATTGCATTAAAACATAGAATATTACTCAGTTTCCAAAAGATTCAGTGATGCTAATAATGCAGAATCTTACAACACATCCCATCATAATGCACCAGAGGAAGAAATAATCCTTGCTACACTACCGACACGTTTTATTGAAGCACGGCTAGCACCGCAAGCCGGGGGATGCCCCGGCGTGCTAGCCGCACTCCCTCAGCGTGCCGCGCATCACCGATGCACGGTCACGCGTCATCGGGTGCCTGCGCCCCCTGCACGCGCGTCCAGGGCTCCCCGAGGGAGCACTGGTGTCCCGCGATGTGGGGGACAGCGGCAGGGGGTTCCGGGGGACCCGACGGACCCGGCAGCGGAAGGGAGAAAGCCCTGATCGGAGGGCGCTCCTCCGCTGCTTCGGCGTGCGCCCGGCACCCTCCGGCGCGCGCCAGGTTACTGCTGCGGCGAAGAACGGGCAAATGCTCGAATAAACTCGGCCGCAGCAGTATATCTGTACATTGTGTGACGTTTGGCCTCCATGACCATTGATGGCAAATACATATTTTGTATTGAGCGGCTGTGTTATGATGTAGTTGTTATTGATCATCATTGAGATATAATCACAAGAATCTTATGCAAAGGGAAAATGTCTGCAGCATAGTGGGATTTCAGCTCCCAAACTTCTGTAATATTAATGCAATGTCTTACTTTTATTGCAGTGAACACTGAAGAGACGGATCTACGACAACACTGCACAGGACAAGAGCAAACACTACAAGCAGCAAAATGATCTTGCAGTTGCAAGTATGTTCTGTAATGTGCACAATTATTATTTATGGGCTACACACCACAGTGCTGGACATATTCTGTTAACTTCTACCCCTACCATGGAGATGTCTTCCTGTGATTGATTCAGTACATCATATGCACAGTGTGGCTATGATATGATGGATGGATTTAATGAACCCACCACCCACTGACATCTGCATCATCTTCTGTAAAGTGCAGCAGGATATTATCAGCATTTGGGGTGGTATAATCTGGGGCATCTATGTGCTTTTGTGCCTGGATAAGTTCCTCCAGCTGAACCACCCCCCTATACCTGCCACACAGGCATACTTACAGAGCACACTTACTTATGCACACTGACACTTGGAATACACACACACACACACACACACACACACACACACAGACACTGTCATGCATGCAGTGTCCTGTATGCAGAGTACAGAAAGTCTCCACCTTACTCTGGCCTGTACTCATGGCCTATCCCCAGCATCTGTCATCCACAACCTCTGTTCCCTCCCTGTAAAGTGCTGCACTAACACACCTGGGTCAGCGCTGCAGCTGATCACAGTGCCGGATCATGATGTCAATGGGATAGGCAGCAGAGCTGATTGACAAGTCAATCAATGCAGCTCCGCAATATATGCACCAAAAGAGATTTCTGTACCCCCTGTCAGGCTACTCCCTGGGCAGCGACCCTTCTCACCCCTCTCATTCCACCTCTGATCACAATAATCTCTCTTGGAGTGTGTAGCAAATTGGAGTTGGGGGAATCTCACCTCTGTAGTGCATGGTCACAATCTGGGCACTGTACCCAAATATTGGGCAATGTGGCACGTCTTACAGTAGAGAATAGAATAAGTAACTATATTCTTTACTTGTGTATTAAGGAACTTATTTGCAATAAAAATTCAGTCCACCTGGGACCAAGACTTTCTGGTTTTCTGAACAAAGTGGAATTGTTTTCCTATAATTTTATATTCTCTGAAATGTAACATCACAATAAAGTACTCCTATTTTTTTCCTTTGTGCTTTTTTATGGACTATTCCTTTATGTATTTCACTTAATGGGACTAATTACCTTACGATTAGATTTCACTTGTATTTTCTTGGGTTACTCTTTGGAATTTCTCTCTGTGTTCATTTATACTATCTTATTTAGAGCAGTCTTTGCCATTGGACCCCATTTCTTGCCAGAGAGATCTGTAACACAGAGTATTGAAGAGAGTACAGAACAGTGGTGAAGTAGATTTTTATGCTTCTAGGCAGCCTCCCTTCTCACCATGTATTCTGCCCCCGACGGTCTCTTGCACTGCTCCCTCCTACACCCACTCTCCTCACTCTTCCCTCCCCTCCCCGCTATCACTCAATGACCCCCTCTCATTCAATCCTGCTCCCTTACTCCCCCCTCACTCATTCTTCCTTCTGCACACACAATCCTCCCGAATATCACTCCCAAACAACACACACACTAATTCTCCCCACAATACACACTATAATACCTCCTTGTGACGATAGCTTCCACAGGCTTATTAATATTACACAAAAATAATTGGGTTTGAACTGAACGAGGCTTAAGATATAATAAATTGTATTTATTCCTTAGAATATAGGTGAACACAACAGATAATACAGTAACGAACAAGAAGTACACTTACTTAAGGGTTGGGGAATGAGAAGTATGATGTAGCATTTCTTTCAGCAGTGAGGAAATCATTCAGGTGATATCAGGTAACCATATCAGCAAACGAAGACAAAGGATATATGGGTGGACAGCAGTTTATAAACCATTCTCCTTCTATTCTTAACCTTAAGCACAGGGGATTGGTTTACAATTACCTCCAGCCACTCACTAACGTGGGAAAGCATTCTGACCCATGCCCCCCTGCTAGTTGGCACATGCGCAGTAGAACTCTGGGGGTCTCATTTCTGAAGCCCCACATTTACGTCAGGAATGCCAGACAGTCTACCATTTGGAGTTCTGGCAGGAAAACCTTTGTTGAAAGGTGTTAACTGGAACACTTAAGACCTGCCCTGGTTTGGGCTTCGGATAAACAGTGAGGGTGATAAAACTCTTTGAACAGCACTTAAATCCTAGACATAGCGGCGTCCCCAGGGCCATCTGCTACCTTATGGCCCAAAAGAATCTCTTCTGGGTCTTTGTCCATACCTTAAGATACACTATTAAGCATAAAACATAAACGTATTAAAATATCCGGTTCCGTTAGGTTTAGCAGGTCCAAACTTCCCAGTTCGCATTGCCAGAACTGGGACACCATATGGTCCAAAAAGCGACTTGCTACGACCTAAGAAACCGGAGTTACACCAATGCACATTAAATCATTTTAATACAAAAATCTCCATTGAAAAAGAAATCTCAGCTTTTCACTAAATCCCCATTGAAAACAACGGGCAGCTCCGCCATAGACTTTCAATGGTAAATCGCCGCCATTGAAGTCAATGGGGGTTTTCTGCCATTGAAGTTTATGGGAAAAGTCCCGAACTTCAAGGGGGTCCATACTCCGTCGGGTTGGTCCAAGCGGGTCAAGGATGGTTCTGCAGCGATGCCGGAGCAGTGGCTACAGATACCCCAAACCCTGATCTGCTGAACCCTCCGGAACCGGAGATATGGATTCCTAAAATTCAGCATTTCTCACTTAGTCATTTTTCTGAGCCGTTTCTGCCGCCGCCGGCAAAGCCTATGGCGCGACCCGCTCTATCTGGTTCGACCCTTATCGGGGGTCCAGGATTCGGGGACCCGGTGGTGGTCGAGTGGGGGGACGCTTAGGAACTAGGGGCAAAAAGAATTTTATCCCTAGGTGCCCTAAAACAGTTTATTTCCCCGCTAATTGACGTTGAACTTGACCCAGTGATTTTAGCTCTTTTGAAGGACATTGTATCCGCTTTGCGGTTTGCGGTCTGGACGGCAGCCAACTAGGTTACCTCGAGGCATCTCCATTGAAGTCAATGAGCCCATTGACTTTCAATGGGAAACCGCCGCTCTCCCTCTCGGACGCCACCTGCTGGTCACTACAGGAAACAGGACGAAAACAGCACAAATTCCTATTGAAATGCATTGAGCCCTAATGGCGGCCAATGGGGACCTGCAAAATGGTGCCCGAAAAGGCGGGAAACTTACACAAAGAGCTATAATCATTAAAGAATTATTAACCCTTGTGCTCCCGGATGGATTCTAGTGTGTGTGTGATGCAAACACTGAGTAACCAGACATTACAATGGAACAGGGGAAAATACATTTACATGTCATAACAAGGGTTACATCACATTTCTGGACCTCAGCCCAGTTAACCCCTTGTCTCCCTGGTGCGGTCAGGGGTGGCCAAATGGGGTGCAACCCCTTTAATACCGGGCCACCCCCTCTCTCCCTCTACACCTCCCCTTCTTAATGCGTGTCCTGTGGCCCACTGGCCCTGACGGGGAGTGGGGCACTGCTGGCACCATTAATGAATTCAGTCTCAGAGGGATAGTCCTGGCGTGAAAGTCCATCAGCATTGCTGTTTTCACTACCCTTTTTGTGCTGAATGGTGAATTCAAATTCTTGCAAAGCCAAGCTCCATCTCAGCAGTTTGGCATTTTCCCCTGATACCCTCTGTAGCCAGCTCAGGGGATTGTGGTCGGTAATGACCGTGAAAGCCCTCCCATAGACATAGGGCTGGAGCTTTTTGAGTGCCCACACAATGGCCAAGCACTCCTTTTCAATGGTGGCATATGCCACCTCCCTGGGGAGCAGTTTGCGACTGAGATACACCACAGGGTGCTCTTTGCCGTCGTCCCCCACCTGGCTCAACACAGCCCCCACACCAAAGTCTGAGGCATCAGTCTGAATAAGAAAATGCTTGGTATAATCTGGGGCAGCCAGGATGGGGGCCTCAGCAAGCGCAGCTTTCAGTGCCTGGAAAGCAGTTTCACAGCAGGAGACCAGGTAATAAGCACAGGCAGTTGCTTCTTAGTCAGATCAGTCAGGGGTTTGGCCACGGCGCTGTACTGTGGGACAAATTTCCTGTAGTACCCTGCGGTGCCCAAAAAGGCCATGACCTGTTTCTTGGTTTTTGGAACAGGCCACTGAACTATGGCTTCTACCTTGGCTGGCTCTGGCTTGAAATGCCCTCCACCCACCCTGTGCCCTAAGTACAGGACTTCTGCCATACCTACCATACACTTAGTGGGTTTTAAGGTAAGCCCAGCCTCCCTGATTCTATCCAGCACCGCAGCTACATGTCCTATGTGGGATTCCCAGGAATTACTAAAGACAGCAATGTCATCTAAGTAAGCCCTGGCATAGCTCTGCATCCCTTCCAGTAACCTATTGACCAGGCGTTGGAAGGTAGCCGGGGCATTCTTCATCCCAAATGGCATCACCAAAAACTCATAGAGGCCACTTGGAGTGAAGAATGCTGACTTCTCCCTAGCCTCCAGGGTCAGGGGAATCTGCCAGTAGCCTTTGCTCAGATCCATGGTGGTCAGATACTTTGCCCCCGCGAGTTCATCTAGTAACTCATCCATGCGGGGCATGGGGTAAGCATCTGACACCGTCCCAGCGTTGAGCAACCGGTAGTCCACACAAAACCGGGTGGTTTTGTCCTTCTTAGGCACTAGGACTACTGGACTTGCCCAAGGGCTCTGGGACGGAGTAATTACCCCTAGGGTCAGCATCTCCTCAATCTCTCTCTCCATACTTGTCTTGACCTCTGCTGACACTCTATAAGCGGGCTTATGCAGAGGCTGCAGGTCCCCTGTGTGTACTGGGTGTTTGGTGAGATGTGTGGTCCCTGGCATGTCAGTGAAGAGGGCGCTATACTGAGCTAGCATGTCCCTGGCTTCTCCCTTCTGCCTAGCACTCAACTGTGCCCCGATCTCTACCTGCTCAACAGTGTTTCCTTGCTTTGCCTCCCCTAGGAGATCAGGCAGAGCATTGCTCGCCGGATCCTCCAGCAGTGGGCTACAAATGGCCATTACTGCTCCCATACTCGGTGCTCTGTATTCCTTTAACATATTAATGTGATATGTCTTGTGCCTCTCAGGCGCTACCTGTACAACATAGTTGCACTCATTCACCTTTCGGATAACCGGGTACGGTCCCGACCAGGCAGCCATCAGCTTGTTCTCCCGAGTGGGTTTGAGAACAAGCACCTGCTGTCCTGGGATGAATTCTCTGCTACGGCCTGCTGGTCATACCATTGCTTCTGCTTGGTCTGAGCAGCCCTGAGGTGGTCCTGGGCCACCCCCATAAGCATCTCTAACCGGTCTCTGAGATCTACTACATACTGGATCACTGAAGCATCAGTAGCAGTAGTCTTCCCCTCCCATCCCTCACGGAAGAGGTCCAGAGGTCCACGTACCCTGCGGCCATATAGTAGCTCGAAGGGGGAGAAGCCTGTAGATTCTTGCGGTACCTCTCGGTATGCAAACAGCAAGTGCTGCAGGTGAATCTCCCAGTCTTTCCCCTCCGCCTCTATAAAGGTCCGAAGCATCTGCTTCAGGGTACCATTAAACCTCTCACATAATCCGTTTGTTTGGGGATGGTAAGGGGTAGTGCGCTGGTGCTGTACACCGCAGGCATCCCAGAGACAATGTAACAGTTCACTCATGAACTGCGACCCCTGATCAGTTAGGATCTCACTAGGGAAACCTACCCTAGCAAAAATGTTCAGCAAAGCTGCTGCCACTGTCTTGGCACTTATGGTGCCCAGCGCTACCGCCTCAGGGTACCGGGTGGCAAAATCCACCACCGTGAGGATGTAGCACTTCCCTGACCTGCTAGGAATCATGAGGGGTCCTATCAGGTCCATCGCTACCTTCTGGAAGGGTTCCCCTATTATCGGTAGGGGTCTCAGGGGTGCCTTCACACGGTCGCCCGCCTTACCTACTCGCTGGCAGGCATCACAGGAGCGGCAGAAATCATCCGCATCCCTGGATGCCCCCGGCCAGAAATAACGCTGCAATAACCGGGCTCGCGTTCTGGTGACCCCCTGATGTCCCGCTAACGGAATAGAGTGAGCTACCCATAACAATTGCTGTCGGTACCCCTGGGGTACTACTAGCTGTCGCTTACCGGTCAATCCCTTCTCTATTCTCGGGTTCCCTTCTTCTCTGTATAGGAGTCCCTTATGCCATAGGCAGCGCTCAGTGCCCTCCCCTGCCTGAGATTCGGACGCCCGAAGTCTCACGCCGGCCAGGGTAGGGTCTGCCTTCACTGCCTCCCTAAACTGGGCTCCTAAATCTGCCCCCCCCCAGTCATGTCATTGTCAGGGGAAGGGGACATGGTAAGGGGGAACAGTAAGTCAGCCTGTGGTTGCAACTGATCCTGGCTTACCTCCCTGGGCTCCTCTGTGCCCTCCGCTAACGTTGGTCCCAAAGGCTGGGGGACTGGGGTGGCCACCGCCGACATTGCCGCGGTCTGGCTCTGGGTAACCGCCGCCACTGCAGCGGGCTGGGGCACACGGTCGTAGGTGCAGGTCATTGGTCCCAGGTCATTGCCCAAAAGAATTTCAGCATCCAAACCTGGTAAAACCCCCACCTCCCACACACCCTTGCCCACCCCCCAATCCAAAAAAATGCGGGCCACCTGCAGGAAACGTGGCTCTCCGTCAGCCACAGTGATCTGTATCCCAGGGCCTGGGATCAATTCCTCTGGCCGGACCATATCAGGTCGGACCAGGGTCACTGCAGCTCCTGAATCAAGTAAGCCAACTGCTTGCCGGTCACCGACTGTGACCGGGGTGAGATGCTTGCTCCTGCCGTCCGTCTGCTGCAGGTCTGCGCTGTGATGTCCTCCGCTCCTGGCTGTAGGCACTGAAGAAACCGGGGTAGGGGTGACATGGGACGTCTCGCTGGGAGTTGTTTCCATGACCGGTCCTGGTTCTTTGGTGGAAGCCACCCGCACGCGGGCTACCGGCTTTGCAGCTGGGGTGCGTTGCCCTCGATAGGGTCCGTTGGAACGCAGGGGTTCCGGGCAATCTGGTCTGATGTGACCAGTGCTGTTGCAATTGTAGCACCGGCGCTCATGCCGGAGCTCTCCCGCCTTCTGTGACCCGCTGCCCGCAGGCGGCTTTTGGGTCCACTGGGGGGTACTCACAGCTTTCTTGGCCGGCGCCGGTGGGGTTACCGCTTTGGCTGGTACCTTGGCGGTCATCTGGGACCGGCTGACCACATAGTCATCTGCCATCCTCGCCGCCTCGGTGTAGGTCTTGGGCTTTTTATCATACACAAAAGCCCTCACCGCCGGCGGGCACTGCTGCATGAGCTGCTCCTGAAAGATGAGGTCCAGCAGGCGTTGGTAAGTCTTGGCCTCAGAGCCCTCCACCCAGTGTAACCCATACAAAGCCATGCGGGTCACATAAGTGACATAGGTCTCCTGAGGGTGCCTCTCCTCCAGCCGGAACTTACCCCGGTAAGCTTCAGGGGTAAAACCATGCTGAAACAGCAAAAGTTCTTTCAGGTGGTCATAGTCATCAGCAAACTCCTCTGTAAGCGCCATCAAAGTCTGTTTAGCCAAGCTGGAGAGTAGCGGGTCCAGGCGTGCAACCCTATGCTGGGGAAGCACCCCGTACCGCCGGCACTGCGTTTCAAAGTTCCTTAGAAACATGTCAATCCGATCAGTGCCCTCCACATACTTGGTGAGACTGTGCTTGTCCAGTTGGAGTCCATCTCTGGGGGGTCGGACCGGGGGGCAATAAGCGGGTCTGTTCATTGCCATAGAGATAAACGTTAGGGTTAGGGTTAGGGTTATAGGGGAATACGAAAATTTAGGAATGTGACTCATTTGGGTACTAACCAATCAGAGAAGAGTTAGGGTTGAAAGTTAGGGTTGAAAGTTAGGGTTGAAAGTTAGGGTTGAAAGTTAGGGTTGACACTTAGGATTATTTTTCTATTTTTGTTTGGCCCAGGGTTATAGGGGAATACGAAAATTTAGGTATGTGACTCATTTGGGTACTAACCAATCAGAGAAGAGTTAGGGTTGAAAGTTAGGGTTGAAAGTTAGGGTTGAAAGTTAGGGTTGAAAGTTAGGGTTGAAAGTTAGGATTATTTTTCTATTTTTGTTTGGCCCAGGGTTATAGGGGAATACGAAAATTTAGGTATGTGACTCATTTGGGTACTAACCAATCAGAGAAGAGTTAGGGTTGAAAGTTAGGGTTGAAAGTTAGGGTTGAAAGTTAGGGTTGAAAGTTAGGGTTGAAAGTTAGGGTTGACACTTAGGATTATTTTTCTATTTTTGTTTGGCCCAGGGTTATAGGGGAATACGAAAATTTAGGTATGTGACTCATTTGGGTACTAACCAATCAGAGAAGAGTTAGGGTTGAAAGTTAGGGTTGAAAGTTACGGTTGAAAGTTAGGATTATTTTTCTATTTTTGTTTGGCCCAGGGTTATAGGGGAATACGAAAATTTAGGTATGTGACTCATTTGGGTACTAACCAATCAGAGAAGAGTTAGGGTTGAAAGTTAGGGTTGAAAGTTAGGGTTGAAAGTTAGGGTTGAAAGTTAGGGTTGAAAGTTAGGGTTGAAAGTTAGGGTTGACACTTAGGATTATTTTTCTATTTTTGTTTGGCCCAGGGTTATAGGGGAATACGAAAATTTAGGTATGTGACTCATTTGGGTACTAACCAATCAGAGAAGAGTTAGGGTTGAAAGTTAGGGTTGAAAGTTAGGGTTGAAAGTTAGGGTTGACACTTTGGATTATTTTTCTATTTTTATTTGGCCCAGGGTTATAGGGGAATACGAAAATTTAGGTATGTGACTCATTTGGGTACTAACCAATCAGAGAAGAGTTAGGGTTGAAAGTTAGGGTTGAAAGTTAGGGTTGAAAGTTAGGGTTGAAAGTTAGGGTTGACACTTTGGATTATTTTTCTATTTTTATTTGGCCCAGGGTTATAGGGGAATACGAAAATTTAGGTATGTGACTCATTTGGGTACTAACCAATCAGAGAAGAGTTAGGGTTGAAAGTTAGGGTTGAAAGTTAGGGTTGAAAGTTAGGGTTGAAAGTTAGGGTTGACACTTAGGATTATTTTTCTATTTTTGTTTGGCCCAGGGTTATAGGGGAATACGAAAATTTAGGTATGTGACTCATTTGGGTACTAACCAATCAGAGAAGAGTTAGGGTTGAAAGTTAGGGTTGAAAGTTAGGGTTGAAAGTTAGGGTTGAAAGTTAGGGTTGAAAGTTAGGGTTGAAAGTTAGGATTATTTTTCTATTTTTGTTTGGCCCAGGGTTATAGGGGAATACGAAAATTTAGGTATGTGACTCATTTGGGTACTAACCAATCAGAGAAGAGTTAGGGTTGAAAGTTAGGGTTGAAAGTTAGGGTTGAAAGTTAGGGTTGACACTTAGGATTATTTTTCTATTTTTGTTTGGCCCAGGGTTATAGGGGAATACGAAAATTTAGGTATGTGACTCATTTGGGTACTAACCAATCAGAGAAGAGTTAGGGTTGAAAGTTAGGGTTGAAAGTTAGGGTTGAAAGTTAGGATTATTTTTCTATTTTTGTTTGGCCCAGGGTTATAGGGGAATACGAAAATTTAGGTATGTGACTCATTTGGGTACTAACCAATCAGAGAAGAGTTAGGGTTGAAAGTTAGGGTTGAAAGTTAGGGTTGAAAGTTAGGGTTGAAAGTTAGGGTTGAAAGTTAGGGTTGACACTTAGGATTATTTTTCGATTTTTGTTTGGCCCAGGGTTATAGGGGAATACGAAAATTTAGGTATGTGACTCATTTGGGTACTAACCAATCAGAGAAGAGTTAGGGTTGAAAGTTAGGGTTGAAAGTTAGGGTTGAAAGTTAGGGTTGAAAGTTAGGGTTGACACTTTGGATTATTTTTCTATTTTTATTTGGCCCAGGGTTATAGGGGAATACGAAAATTTAGGTATGTGACTCATTTGGGTACTAACCAATCAGAGAAGAGTTAGGGTTGAAAGTTAGGGTTGAAAGTTAGGGTTGAAAGTTAGGGTTGAAAGTTAGGATTATTTTTCTATTTTTGTTTGGCCCAGGGTTATAGGGGAATACGAAAATTTAGGTATGTGACTCATTTGGGTACTAACCAATCAGAGAAGAGTTAGGGTTGAAAGTTAGGGTTGAAAGTTAGGGTTGAAAGTTAGGGTTGAAAGTTAGGGTTGACACTTAGGATTATTTTTCTATTTTTGTTTGGCCCAGGGTTATAGGGGAATACGAAAATTTAGGTATGTGACTCATTTGGGTACTAACCAATCAGAGAAGAGTTAGGGTTGAAAGTTAGGGTTGAAAGTTAGGGTTGAAAGTTAGGGTTGAAAGTTAGGGTTGAAAGTTAGGGTTGACACTTAGGATTATTTTTCTATTTTTGTTTGGCCCAGGGTTATAGGGGAATACGAAAATTTAGGTATGTGACTCATTTGGGTACTAACCAATCAGAGAAGAGTTAGGGTTGAAAGTTAGGGTTGAAAGTTAGGGTTGAAAGTTAGGGTTGAAAGTTAGGGTTGACACTTAGGATTATTTTTCTATTTTTGTTTGGCCCAGGGTTATAGGGGAATACGAAAATTTAGGTATGTGACTCATTTGGGTACTAACCAATCAGAGAAGAGTTAGGGTTGAAAGTTAGGGTTGAAAGTTAGGGTTGAAAGTTAGGGTTGAAAGTTAGGATTATTTTTCTATTTTTGTTTGGCCCAGGGTTATAGGGGAATACGAAAATTTAGGGTTAGGGTTAGGGTTAGGGTTAGGGTTATAGGGGAATACGAAAATTTAGGTATGTGACTCATTTGGGTACTAACCAATCAGAGAAGAGTTAGGGTTAGGGTTCAAAGTTAGGGTTAGGGTTCAAAGTTAGGGTTAGGGTTAGGGTTAGGGTTAGGGTTATAGGGGAATAGGGTTAGGGTTAGGGTTATAGGGGAATACGAAAATTTAGGTATGTGACTCATTTGGGTACTAACCAATCAGAGAAGAGTTAGGGTTGAAAGTTAGGGTTGAAAGTTAGGGTTGAAAGTTAGGGTTGACACTTAGGATTATTTTTCTATTTTTGTTTGGCCCAGGGTTATAGGGGAATTCGAAAATTTAGGGTTAGGGTTAGGGTTAGGGTTAGGGTTAGGGTTAGGGTTAGGGTTAGGGTTAGGGTTAGGGTTAGGGTTAGGGTTAGGGTTAGGGTTAGGGTTAGGGTTAGGGTTAGGGTTAGGGTTAGGGTTAGGGTTAGGGTTAGGGTTAGGGTTAGGGTTAGGGTTAGGGTTAGGGTTAGGGTTAGGGTTAGGGTTAGGGTTATAGGGGAATACGAAAATTTAGGTATGTGACTCATTTGGGTACTAACCAATCAGAGAAGAGTTAGGGTTGAAAGTTAGGGTTGAAAGTTAGGGTTGACACTTAGGATTATTTTTCTATTTTTGTTTGGCCCAGGGTTATAGGGGAATACGAAAATTTAGGTATGTGACTCATTTGGGTACTAACCAATCAGAGAAGAGTTAGGGTTGAAAGTTAGGGTTGAAAGTTAGGGTTGAAAGTTAGGGTTAGGGTTAGGGTTAGGGTTAGGGTTAGGGTTAGGGTTATAGGGGAATACGAAAATTTAGGTATGTGACTCATTTGGGTACTAACCAATCAGAGAAGAGTTAGGGTTGAAAGTTAGGGTTGAAAGTTAGGGTTGAAAGTTAGGGTTGAAAGTTAGGGTTGAAAGTTAGGATTATTTTTCTATTTTTGTTTGGCCCAGGGTTATAGGGGAATACGAAAATGTAGGTATGTGACTCATTTGGGTACTAACCAATCAGAGAAGAGTTAGGGTTGAAAGTTAGGGTTGAAAGTTAGGGTTGAAAGTTAGGGTTGAAAGTTAGGGTTGAAAGTTAGGATTATTTTTCTATTTTTGTTTGGCCCAGGGTTATAGGGGAATACGAAAATTTAGGTATGTGACTCATTTGGGTACTAACCAATCAGAGAAGAGTTAGGGTTGAAAGTTAGGGTTGAAAGTTAGGGTTGAAAGTTAGGGTTGAAAGTTAGGGTTGAAAGTTAGGGTTGAAAGTTAGGATTATTTTTCTATTTTTGTTTGGCCCAGGGTTATAGGGGAATACGAAAATTTAGGTATGTGACTCATTTGGGTACTAACCAGAGAAGAGTTAGGGTTGAAAGTTAGGGTTGAAAGTTAGGGTTGAAAGTTAGGGTTGAAAGTTAGGGTTGACACTTAGGATTATTTTTCTATTTTTGTTTGGCCCAGGGTTATAGGGGAATACGAAAATTTAGGTATGTGACTCATTTGGGTACTAACCAATCAGAGAAGAGTTAGGGTTGAAAGTTAGGGTTGAAAGTTAGGGTTGAAAGTTAGGGTTGAAAGTTAGGGTTGAAAGTTAGGATTATTTTTCTATTTTTGTTTGGCCCAGGGTTATAGGGGAATACGAAAATTTAGGTATGTGACTCATTTGGGTACTAACCAGAGAAGAGTTAGGGTTGAAAGTTAGGGTTGAAAGTTAGGGTTGAAAGTTAGGGTTGAAAGTTAGGGTTGACACTTAGGATTATTTTTCTATTTTTGTTTGGCCCAGGGTTATAGGGGAATACGAAAATTTAGGTATGTGACTCATTTGGGTACTAACCAATCAGAGAAGAGTTAGGGTTGAAAGTTAGGGTTGAAAGTTAGGGTTGAAAGTTAGGGTTGACACTTAGGATTATTTGGGTTAGGGTTAGGGTTAGGGTTAGGGTTATAGGGGAATACGAAAATTTAGGTATGTGACTCATTTGGGTACTAACAAATCAGTGAAGAGTTAGGGTTGAAAGTTAGGGTTGAAAGTTAGGGTTGAAAGTTAGGGTTGAAAGTTAGGGTTGAAAGTTAGGGTTGAAAGTTAGGGTTGAAAGTTAGGGTTGAAAGTTAGGATTATTTTTCTATTTTTGTTTGGCCCTGGGTTATAGGGGAATACGAAAATTTAGGTATGTAACTCATTTGGGTACTAACCAATCAGAGAAGAGTTAGGGTTGAAAGTTAGGGTTGAAAGTTAGGGTTGAAAGTTAGGGTTGAAAGTTAGGATTATTTTTCTATTTTTATTTGGCCCAGGGTTATAGGGGAATACGAAAATTTAGGTATGTGACTCATTTGGGTACTAACCAATCAGAGAAGAGTTAGGGTTGAAAGTTAGGGTTGAAAGTTAGGGTTGAAAGTTAGGGTTGAAAGTTAGGATTATTTTTCTATTTTTATTTGGCCCAGGGTTATAGGGGAATACGAAAATTTAGGTATGTGACTCATTTGGGTACTAACCAATCAGAGAAGAGTTAGGGTTGAAAGTTAGGGTTGAAAGTTAGGGTTGAAAGTTAGGGTTGACACTTAGGATTATTTTTCTATTTTTGTTTGGCCCAGGGTTATAGGGGAATACGAAAATTTAGGTATGTGACTCATTTGGGTACTAACCAATCAGAGAAGAGTTAGGGTTAGCGTTGAAAGTTAGGGTTAGGGTTGACCCTTACGATTATTTTTGTATTTGTGTTTGGTGAAAAAATAATAGAACATTTTTAGTTATGTGACTCATTTAGGTACTTGGCCAATGAGAGTTAAGTTCTGAACAATTTAGGGAGGGTGTGGTTTGGGGTTGAAAGTGTGGTAAGAAAAAGTGTAAGTGGGTAAGAACGTGAGGGAGGTTGTGGGTAGGTGGGTGAGGGAGGTTTAGGGATGTATGGTGGGTGTGGGTAAGGAGGTTGAAGGTTTTTGAGGGAAGGTGGATGATGAAGAGAGTGGGTAGGTGGTGTTGAAGGTGGATTAGGGAGGGTGAGTAAATGTGTCTGGGAGGGTGAGGATGAAGGTGGGTGAAAAAAGTGTGGGTCAGTTCAGGTATGGGTGAGTGGGCAAGGGTGAGGCTGGGTATTGGTGTGCAGGTAAGGGTGGTGAAGGTGAATTTTAATATGGATGATGAGGGTAGAAGGTGGGTGAGGGAGGTTGGGTGAAGGAGGGTGTGGGAAGGTGATGTTGAAGGTGGGTGAGGGATGGTTAATATGGGTATAGGAGGCTTTGTAGGTAAGGTTGAGGCCAGTAAGGTAGAGTGAACATGGGTGAGGGAGGGTGAAGATTAAGGTGGAAGAGGGAGGGTGTGTTTAAGTGGGGTTAAAGGTTGGTGAATGTAGGTGAGGTAGGGGGATGAGTGAAGGTGTGGGTGAGTGAAGGTGTTGGTGAGGGGGCAATGGTGGGTGGGTGAAGGTGGATGAGTGTGAGGGTGAAGGTGGATGAGGTGGTGGGTGATAGTGAACATGGGTCAAGAGCGGGTGAGGGAGGGCATGGAATCAGTCTGTGAGCCTGCCCTTTCTATTTTGTTGTATATATTCTATTCCCTATCCAATTGACATGTTGCATTTATATGCAGTTAGTCATTCAAAAATTTGAAAACTCTTGCATTCGTTGCATGTTAGCGAGAGGCACCCTTAGAGGTAAAGAGCTAGCTTTTACCTCACTACTAAGTACTTGGACATTGAGGACTAGATCCGTTTTGTACAGAGCGGAGCTTCTCCTCTGCCGTATGCTAGGAGTGAAGAAGCACTACTGTCTATCGTCCGTAAAGGGGTATGCTTTCTTCCCCCAATTTACAGTCGAGCTAGCGCTGCAGATGGGACAGTAGCGAAGAGTTCACTGCCTGACTCTAAAAGGGCACACTCGTGTAAAGGGAGAGAAATCAACTCAAAGCTTTATATCCTGAGAGATAAAAGCAATGCATTGTGTAGGTGTACTCACTTACCTCAACTACTTACCTCCTTGTTAGTATGTCCTTTGTGAACATCATCTTGATAGACGAACTTACCTATTTTCATACTGCAAATAAATTTTACCCAAGATAAGTGAAAAAATATAATGCAATCCCCTTTAGAGCAATGCAGTTGAGGACCCTCTTTCACTGATGGACTAAATAAACAATGCTTAGACTGAGTGAGAGAGGGGTTTGTGAGAGAAAGGGGAGAGTGGTAGTCCTTGAAAGAGAGAGAGAAAGAAAGGACATTTGTGAGAGTAAAATACAGGTGATTTAGAAGGAGCAGGGATGCTAGTCAGGGAGAGTAATAGAGAGCAGGGAGAGAAAGAGAGGGTGTGAGAAAGAAAAAGAGAGAGAGAGAAGTGGAAGAAAGAAATGTGTGTGAGAGCAAGAGACGGGTTGAAGTGAAAGAGATAGAGTGGGAGTAAGAGAGAAAAAAATTGAGAGAAGGGAGAGGGAGAGAGAAGGGAGAGGGAGAGAGAAGAGAGGGAGAGAGAAGGGAGAGAGAGAAAGCAGGGAGAGACAAGTGTGAGAGGAGGGACAGAGAAGGGAGAGGGAGAGAGAAGGGAGAGGGAGAGAAAAGGAAAAGGGAGAGAAAATGAAAAGGGAGAGAGAAGGAAATGGAGATAGAAGGAAAAGGGAGAGAGAAGAAAGAGGGAGAGAGAATGGAGAGACAAGGGAGAGGGAGAGACAAGGAAAGGGAGAGAGAAGGGATAGTGAGAGAAAAGGGAGAGGGAGAGAGATGGAAGTGACAAGGGAGAGAGGAGGGAGAGAGGAGGGAGAGGGAGAGCGAAGGAAAGGAGAGGGGAAAGGAAAAGGGAGAGAATGGAGAGACAAGGAAAAGGGAGAGAGCATGGAAAGTGAGAGAGAAGGAAGAAGGAGAGAGAAGGAAGAGGGAGAGAGATGGGATAGGGAGAGAGAAGGGAGAGAGAAGGCAGAGGGATAGAGAAGGGAGTGAGAAAAGGGAGAGAGAAGGGAGAGAGAAAGAAAAGGGAGAGAGAAGGGAGAGGGAGAGACAAGGAAAGGGAGAGATAAGGGATAGGGAGAGAGAAGGGATAGGGAGAGAGAGAAGGGATAGGGAGAGGAAGAAGGGATACGGAGAGAGAGAAGGTAGATGTAGAGAGAAGGGAGATGGAGAGAGAAGGGAGAGGGAGAGAGAAGGGTGAGGGAGAGAAAAGGAAAAGGGAAAGAAAAGGAAAAGGGAGAGAAAAGGAAAAGGGAGAGAAAAGGAAAAGGGAGAGAAAAGGAAAAGGGAGAGAAAAGGAAAAGGGAGAGAAAAGGAAAAGAAAAGGGAGAGAAAAGGGAGAGAAAAGGGAGAGAAAAGGGAGAGAAAAGGGAGAGAAAAGGGAGAGAAAAGGGAGAGAGAAGGCAAAATGAGAGAGAAGGTAAAGGGAGAGAGAAGGAAAAGGGAGAGAGAAGGAAAGGGAGATAGAAGGAAAAGGGAGAGAGAAGGAAGAGGGAGAGAGAAGGAAGAGGGAGAGAGAATGGAGAGACAAGGGAGAGGGAGAGACAAGGAAAGGGAGAGAGAAGGGATAGGGAGAGAGAAGGGATAGGGAGAGAGAAGGGAGAGGGAGAGAGAAGGGAGAGGGAGAGAGTGATGAGGGAGTGACAAGGAAAAGGGAGAGAGAAGGGAGAGGGAGAGAGGAGAGAGAGAAGGGAGAGAGAGAAGGGAGAGGGATAGACAGAGAGAAGGAAGAGGGTGCGAGAGAAGGGAAAGGGAGAGAGAGAGAAGGGAGTGGAGAGAGAGAGAAGGGAGAGGGAGAGCAAAGGAAAGGGGAGGGGAAAGGAAAAGGGAGAGAATGGAGAGACAAGGAAAAGGGAGAGAGATTGGAAAGGGAGAGAGAAGGAAGAGGGAGAGAGAAGGAAGAGGGAGAGAGAATGGATAGGGAGAGAGAAGGGAGAGAGAAGGCAGAGGGATAGAGAAGGGAGTGAGAAAATGGAGAGAGAAAGAAAAGGGAGAGAGAAGGAAAAGGGAGAGAGAAGGAAAAGGGAGAGAGAAGGAAAGGGAGATAGAAGGAAAAGGGAGAGAGAATGAGAAGGGAGAGAGAATGGAGAGACAAGGAAGAGGGAGAGACAAGGAAAGGGAGAGAGAAGGGATAGGGAGAGCGAAGGAAGAGGGAGAGAGAAAAGGGAGAGAGAGAGAGAAGGGAGAGAAAGAGAGTGATGAGGGAGTGACAAGGAAAAGGGAGAGAGAAGGGAGAGGGAGAGAGAAGGGAGAGGGAGAGAGGAGAGAGAAAAGGGAGAGAGAGAGAAGGGAGAGGGAGAGAGAGAGGTAGAGGGAATGACGAGGGAGTTATAAGGGAGAGGGAGAGAGAAGGGAGGGGGAGAGAGAGAGAAGGGAGTGGAGAGAGAGAGAAGGGAGTGGAGAGAGAGAGAAGGGAGAGGGAGAGCGAAGGAAAGGGGAGGCAAGGAAAAGGGAGAGAATGGAGAGATAAGGAAAAGGGAGAGAGCATGGAAAGGGAGAGAGCATGGAAAGGGAGTGAGAAGTAAGAGGGAGAGAGAAGGAAGAGGGAGAGAGAAGGGATAGGGAGAGAGAATGGAGAGACAAGGGAGAGGGAGAGACAAGGAAAGGGAGAGAGAAGGGATAGGGAGAGAGAAGGGAGAGGGAGAGAGAAGGGGGTGACAAGGGAGAGAGGAGGGAGAGAGAAGGGAGAGGGAGAGAGAAGGAAAAGGGAGGGGAAAGGAAAAGGGAGAGAGAAGGAAGAGGGAGGGAGAAGGAAGATGGAGAGAGAAGGAAGATGGAGAGAGAAGGAAGATGGAGAGAGAAGGAAGATGGAGAGAGAAGGAAGAGGGAGAGAGAAGGAAGAGGGAGAGAGAAGGAAGGGGGAGAGAGAAGGAAGAGGGAGAGAGAAGGAAGAGGGAGAGAGAAGGAAGAGGGAGAGAGAAGGAAGAGGGAGAGAGAATGGAGAGACAAGGGAGAGGTAGAAACAAGGGAGAGGGAGCGACAAGGGATAGGGAGAGAGAAGGAAGAGGGAGAGAGAGAAGGAAGAGGGAGAGAGAGAAGGAAGAGGGAGAGAGAGAAGGAAGAGGGAGAGAGAGAAGGAAGAGGGAGAGAGAGAAGGGATACGGAGAGAGAGAAGGTAGATGTAGAGAGAAGGGAGATGGAGAAGAAGGAAGATGGAGAAGGGAGAGAGAGAGAGAGAGAGAGAGAGAGAGATGAGGGAGTGACAAGGAAAATGGAGAGAGAAGGGAGAGTGAGAGAGAAGGGAGAGGGAGAGAGGAGAGAGAAGGGAGAGAGAGAAGAGAGAGGGAGAGACAGAGAGAAGGAAGAGGGTGAGAGAGAAAGGAATGGTTGAGAGAGAGAAGGGAGAGGGAGAGGGAATGACGAGGGAGTTATAAGGGAGAGGGAGAGAGAAGGGAGGGGGAGAGAGAGAAGGGAGTGGAGAGAGAGAGAAGGGAGAGGGAGAGCGAAGGAAAGGGTAGGGGAAAGGAAAAGGGAGAGAATGGAGAGATAAGGAAAAGGGAGATAGCATGGAAAGGGAGAGAGACGGAAGAGGGAGAGAGAAGGAAGAGGGAGAGAGAAGGGATAGGGAGAGAGAAGGGAGAGAAAGGCAGAGGGATAGAGAAGGGAGTGAGAAAAGGGAGAGAGAAAGAAAAGGGAGAGAGAAGGGAAAAGGAGAGAGAAGGAAAAGGGAGAGAGAAGGAAAAGGGAGAGAGAAGGAAAAGGGAGAGAGAAGGAAAGGGAGAGGGAAGGAAAAGGGAGAGAGAATGGAGAGACAAGGGAGAGGGAGAGACAAGGAAAGGGAGAGAGAAGGGATAGGGAGAGAGAAGGGAGAGGGAGAGAGGAGGGGGTGACAAGGGAGAGAGGAGGGAGAGAGAAGGGAGAGGGAGAGAGAAGGAAAAGGGAGCGGAAAGGAAAAGGGAGAGAGAATGGAAAGGGAGAGAGAAGGAAGATGGAGAGAGAAGGAAGATGGAGAGAGAAGGAAGATGGAGAGAGAAGGAAGAGGGAGAGGGAAGGAAGAGGGAGAGGGAAGGAAGAGGGAGAGAGAATGGAGAGACAAGGGAGAGGTAGAAACAAGGCAGAGGGAGCGACAAGGGATAGGGAGAGAGAAGGAAGAGGGAGAGAGAAAAGGGATAGGGAGAGAGAGAAGGGATACGGAGAGAGAGAAGGGATACGGAGAGAGAGAAGGGATACGGAGAGAGAGAAGGTAGATGTAGAGAGAAGGGAGATGGAGAAAGAAGGAAGATGGAGAAGGGAGAGAGAGAGAAGGGAGAGAGAGAGAGAGAGGGAGAGAGAGAGAGTGATGAGGGAGTGACAAGGAAAAGGGAGAGAGAAGGGAGAGAGAAGGGAGAGGGAGAGAGGAGAGAGAGAAGGGAGAGAGAGAGAAGGGAGAGGGAGAGACAGAGAGAAGGAAGAGGGTGAGAGAGAAGGGAAAGGGAGAGAGAGAGAAGGGAGAGAGAGAAGGGAGAGGGAGAGAGAGAGGTAGAGGGAATGACGAGGGAGTTATAAGGGAGAGGGAGAGAGAAGGGAGGGGGAGAGAGAGAGAGAAGGGAGTGGAGAGAGAGAGAAGGGAGAGGGAGAGCGAAGGAAAGGGGAGGGGAAAGGAAAAGGGAGAGAATGGAGAGATAAGGAAAAGTGAGAGAGCATGGAGAGGGAGAGAGAAGGGAGAGGGAGAGAGGAGAGAGAGAAGGGAGAGTGAGAGAAGGGAGAGGGAGAGACAGAGAGAAGGAAGAGGGTGAGTGAGAAGGGAAAGGGAGAGAGAGAGAGAAGGGAGAGGGAGAGAGAGAGGTAGAGGGAATGACGAGGGAGTTATAAGGGAGAGGGAGAGAGAAGGGAGGGGGGAGAGAGAGAGAAGGGAGTGGAGAGAGAGAGAGAAGGGAGAGGGAGAGCGAAGGAAAGGGGAGGGGAAAGGAAAAGGGAGAGAATGGAAAGATAAGGAAAAGGGAGAGAGCATGGAAAGGGAGAGAGAAGTAAGAGGGAGAGAGAAGGAAGAGGGAGAGAGAAGGTATAGGGAGAGAGAAGGGAGAGGGAGATAGAAGGGGGTGACAAGGGAGAGAGGAGGGAGAGAGAAGGGAGAGGGAGAGAGAAGGAAAAGGGAGGGAAAAGGAAAATGGAAAGAGAGAATGGAAAGGGAGAGAGAAGGAAGATGGAGAGAGAAGGAAGATGGAGAGAGAAGGAAGATGGAGAGAGAAGGAAGAGGGAGAGGGAAGGAAGAGGGAGAGGGAAGGAAGAGGGAGAGAGAATGGAGAGACAAGGGAGAGGTAGAAACAAGGCAGAGGGAGCGACAAGGGATAGGGAGAGAGAAGGAAGAGGGAGAGAGAAAAGGGATAGGGAGAGAGAGAAGGGATACGGAGAGAGAGAAGGGATATGGAGAGAGAGAAGGGATACGGAGAGAGAGAAGGTAGATGTAGAGAGAAGGGAGATGGAGAAAGAAGGAAGATGGAGAAGGGAGAGAGAGAGAAGGGAGAGAGAGAGAGAGAGAGGGAGAGAGAGAGAGTGATGAGGGAGTGACAAGGAAAAGGGAGAGAGAAGGGAGAGAGAAGGGAGAGGGAGAGAGGAGAGAGAGAAGGGAGAGAGAGAGAAGGGAGAGGGAGAGACAGAGAGAAGGAAGAGGGTGAGAGAGAAGGGAAAGGGAGAGAGAGAGAAGGGAGAGAGAGAAGGGAGAGGGAGAGAGAGAGGTAGAGGGAATGACGAGGGAGTTATAAGGGAGAGGGAGAGAGAAGGGAGGGGGAGAGAGAGAGAGAAGGGAGTGGAGAGAGAGAGAAGGGAGAGGGAGAGCGAAGGAAAGGGGAGGGGAAAGGAAAAGGGAGAGAATGGAGAGATAAGGAAAAGGGAGAGAGCATGGAGAGGGAGAGAGAAGGGAGAGAGGAGAGAGAGAAGGGAGAGTGAGAGAAGGGAGAGGGAGAGACAGAGAGAAGGAAGAGGGTGAGTGAGAAGGGAAAGGGAGAGAGAGAGAGAAGGGAGAGGGAGAGAGAGAGGTAGAGGGAATGACGAGGGAGTTATAAGGGAGAGGGAGAGAGAAGGGAGGGGGAGAGAGAGAGAGAAGGGAGTGGAGAGAGAGAGAGAAGGGAGAGGGAGAGCGAAGGAAAGGGGAGGGGAAAGGAAAAGGGAGAGAATGGAAAGATAAGGAAAAGGGAGAGAGCATGGAAAGGGAGAGAGAAGTAAGAGGGAGAGAGAAGGAAGAGGGAGAGAGAAGGTATAGGGAGAGAGAAGGGAGAGGGAGATAGAAGGGGGTGACAAGGGAGAGAGGAGGGAGAGAGAAGGGAGAGGGAGAGAGAAGGAAAAGGGAGGGAAAAGGAAAATGGAAAGAGAGAATGGAAAGGGAGAGAGAAGGAAGATGGAGAGAGAAGGAAGATGGAGAGAGAAGGAAGATGGAGAGAGAAGGAAGATGGGGAGAGAAGGAAGAGGGAGAGGGAAGGAAGATGGAGAGAGAATGGAGAGACAAGGGAGAGGTAGAAACAAGGGAGAGGGAGCGACAAGGGATAGGGAGAGAGAAGGAAGAGGGAGAGAGAGAAGGGATAGGGAGAGAGAGAAGGGATAGGGAGAGAGAGAAGGGATAGGGAGAGAGAGAAGGGATAGGGAGAGAGAGAAGGGATAGGGAGAGAGAGAAGGTAGATGTAGAGAGAAGGGAGATGGAGAAAGAAGGAAGATGGAGAAGGGAGAGAGAGAGAAGGGAGAGAGAGAGAGTGATGAGGGAGTGACAAGGAAAAGGGATTGAGAAGGGAGAGGGAGAGAGAAGGTAGAGGGAGAGAGGAGAGAGAGAAGGGAGAGAGAGAAGGGAGAGGGAGAGGGAAGGAAGAGGGAGAGAGAAGGAAGAGGGAGAGAGAAGGAAGAGGGAGAGAGAAGGAAGAGGGAGAGAGAATGGAGAGACAAGGGAGAGGTAGAAACAAGGGAGAGGGAGCGACAAGGGATAGGGAGAGAGAAGGAAGAGGGAGAGAGAGAAGGAAGAGGGAGAGAGAGAAGGAAGAGGGAGAGAGAGAAGGAAGAGGGAGAGAGAGAAGGGATACGGAGAGAGAGAAGGTAGATGTAGAGAGAAGGGAGATGGAGAAGAAGGAAGATGGAGAAGGGAGAGAGAGAGAGAGAGAGAGAGAGAGAGAGAGAGAGAGAGAGATGAGGGAGTGACAAGGAAAATGGAGAGAGAAGGGAGAGTGAGAGAGAAGGGAGAGGGAGAGAGGAGAGAGAAGGGAGAGAGAGAAGAGAGAGGGAGAGACAGAGAGAAGGAAGAGGGTGAGAGAGAAAGGAATGGTTGAGAGAGAGAAGGGAGAGGGAGAGGGAATGACGAGGGAGTTATAAGGGAGAGGGAGAGAGAAGGGAGGGGGAGAGAGAGAAGGGAGTGGAGAGAGAGAGAAGGGAGAGGGAGAGCGAAGGAAAGGGTAGGGGAAAGGAAAAGGGAGAGAATGGAGAGATAAGGAAAAGGGAGATAGCATGGAAAGGGAGAGAGACGGAAGAGGGAGAGAGAAGGAAGAGGGAGAGAGAAGGGATAGGGAGAGAGAAGGGAGAGAAAGGCAGAGGGATAGAGAAGGGAGTGAGAAAAGGGAGAGAGAAAGAAAAGGGAGAGAGAAGGGAAAAGGAGAGAGAAGGAAAAGGGAGAGAGAAGGAAAAGGGAGAGAGAAGGAAAGGGAGAGCGAAAGAAGAGGGAGAGAGAAAAGGGAGAGAGAGAGAGAAGGGAGAGAAAGAGAGTGATGAGGGAGTGACAAGGAAAAGGGAGAGAGAAGGGAGAGGGAGAGAGAAGGGAGAGGGAGAGAGGAGAGAGAAAAGGGAGAGAGAGAGAAGGGAGAGGGAGAGAGAGAGGTAGAGGGAATGACGAGGGAGTTATAAGGGAGAGGGAGAGAGAAGGGAGGGGGAGAGAGAGAGAAGGGAGTGGAGAGAGAGAGAAGGGAGTGGAGAGAGAGAGAAGGGAGAGGGAGAGCGAAGGAAAGGGGAGGCAAGGAAAAGGGAGAGAATGGAGAGATAAGGAAAAGGGAGAGAGCATGGAAAGGGAGAGAGCATGGAAAGGGAGAGAGAAGTAAGAGGGAGAGAGAAGGAAGAGGGAGAGAGAAGGGATAGGGAGAGAGAATGGAGAGACAAGGGAAAGGGAGAGAGAAGGGATAGGGAGAGAGAAGGGAGAGGGAGAGAGAAGGGGGTGACAAGGGAGAGAGGAGGGAGAGAGAAGGGAGAGGGAGAGAGAAGGAAAAGGGAGGGGAAAGGAAAAGGGAGAGAGAAGGAAGAGGGAGGGAGAAGGAAGATGGAGAGAGAAGGAAGATGGAGAGAGAAGGAAGATGGAGAGAGAAGGAAGATGGAGAGAGAAGGAAGATGGAGAGAGAAGGAAGATGGAGAGAGAAGGAAGATGGAGAGAGAAGGAAGAGGGAGAGAGAAGGAAGAGGGAGAGAGAAGGAAGAGGGAGAGAGAAGGAAGAGGGAGAGAGAAGGAAGAGGGAGAGAGAAGGAAGAGGGAGAGAGAAGGAAGAGGGAGAGAGAATGGAGAGACAAGGGAGAGGTAGAAACAAGGGAGAGGGAGCGACAAGGGATAGGGAGAGAGAAGGAAGAGGGAGAGAGAGAAGGAAGAGGGAGAGAGAGAAGGAAGAGGGAGAGAGAGAAGGAAGAGGGAGAGAGAGAAGGGATACGGAGAGAGAGAAGGTAGATGTAGAGAGAAGGGAGATGGAGAAGAAGGAAGATGGAGAAGGGAGAGAGAGAGAGAGAGAGAGAGAGAGAGAGAGATGAGGGAGTGACAAGGAAAATGGAGAGAGAAGGGAGAGAGAGAGAGAAGGGAGAGGGAGAGAGGAGAGAGAAGGGAGAGAGAGAAGAGAGAGGGAGAGACAGAGAGAAGGAAGAGGGTGAGAGAGAAAGGAATGGTTGAGAGAGAGAAGGGAGAGGGAGAGGGAATGACGAGGGAGTTATAAGGGAGAGGGAGAGAGAAGGCAGGGGGAGAGAGAGAAGGGAGTGGAGAGAGAGAGAAGGGAGAGGGAGAGCGAAGGAAAGGGTAGGGGAAAGGAAAAGGGAGAGAATGGAGAGATAAGGAAAAGGGAGATAGCATGGAAAGGGAGAGAGACGGAAGAGGGAGAGAGAAGGAAGAGGGAGAGAGAAGGGATAGGGAGAGAGAAGGGAGAGAAAGGCAGAGGGATAGAGAAGGGAGTGAGAAAAGGGAGAGAGAAAGAAAAGGGAGAGAGAAGGGAAAAGGAGAGAGAAGGAAAAGGGAGAGAGAAGGAAAAGGGAGAGAGAAGGAAAGGGAGAGGGAAGGAAAAGGGAGAGAGAATGGAGAGACAAGGGAGAGGGAGAGACAAGGAAAGGGAGAGAGAAGGGATAGGGAGAGAGAAGGGAGAGGGAGAGAGGAGGGGGTGACAAGGGAGAGAGGAGGGAGAGAGAAGGGAGAGGGAGAGAGAAGGAAAAGGGAGCGGAAAGGAAAAGGGAGAGAGAATGGAAAGGGAGAGAGAAGGAAGATGGAGAGAGAAGGAAGATGGAGAGAGAAGGAAGATGGAGAGAGAAGGAAGAGGGAGAGGGAAGGAAGAGGGAGAGGGAAGGAAGAGGGAGAGAGAATGGAGAGACAAGGGAGAGGTAGAAACAAGGCAGAGGGAGCGACAAGGGATAGGGAGAGAGAAGGAAGAGGGAGAGAGAAAAGGGATAGGGAGAGAGAGAAGGGATACGGAGAGAGAGAAGGGATACGGAGAGAGAGAAGGGATACGGAGAGAGAGAAGGTAGATGTAGAGAGAAGGGAGATGGAGAAGAAGGAAGATGGAGAAGGGAGAGAGAGAGAGAGAGAGAGAGAGAAGGGAGAGAGAGAGAGTGATGAGGGAGTGACAAGGAAAAGGGAGAGAGAAGGGAGAGGGAGAGAGAAGGGAGAGGGAGAGAGGAGAGAGAAGGGAGAGAGAGAGAAGAGAGAGGGAGAGACAGAGAGAAGGAAGAGGGTGAGAGAGAAAGGAATGGTTGAGAGAGAGAGAAGGGAGAGGGAGAGGGAATGACGAGGGAGTTATAAGGGAGAGGGAGAGAGAAGGGAGGGGGAGAGAGAGAGAAGGAAATGGAGAGAGAGAGAAGGGAGAAGGAGAGCGAAGGAAAGGGGAGGGGAAAGGAAAAGGGAGAGAATGGAGAGATAAGGAAAAGGGAGAGAGCATGGAAAGGGAGAGAGAAGGAAGAGGGAGAGAGAAGGAAGAGGGAGAGAGAAGGGATAGGGAGAGAGAAGGGAGAGAAAGGCAGAGGGATAGAGAAGGAAGAGGGAGAGAGAAGGGATAGGGAGAGAGAAGGGAGAGAAAGGCAGAGGGATAGAGAAGGGAGTGAGAAAAGGGAGAGAGAAAGAAAAGGGAGAGAGAAGGGAAAAGGAGAGAGAAGGAAAAGGGAGAGAGAAGGAAAGGGAGAGAGAAGGAAAAGGGAGGGAGAATGGAGAGACAAGGGAGAGGGAGAGACAAGGAAAGGGAGAGAGAAGGGATAGGGAGAGAGAAGGGAGAGGGTGGGAGAAGGGGGTGACAAGGGAGAGAGGAGGGAAAGAGAAGGGAGAGGGAGAGAGAAGGAAAAGGGAGGGGAAAGGAAAAGGGAGAGAGAATGGAGAGACGAGGGAGAGGTAGAAACAAGGCAGAGGGAGCGACAAGGGATAGGGAGAGAGAAGGAAGAGGGAGAGATAAAAGGGATAGGGAGAGAGAGAAGGGATACAGAGAGAGAGAAGGTAGATGAAGAGAGAAGGGAGATGGAGAAAGAAGGAAGATGGAGAAGGGAGAGAGAGAGAGAAGGGAGAGAGAGAGAGAGAGAGAGAAGGGAGAGAGAGAGAGTGATGAGGGAGTGACAAGGAAAAGGGAGAGAGAAGGGAGAGGGAGAGAGGCGAGAGAGAAGGGAGAGAGAGAGAAGGGAGAGGGAGAGAGAAGGAAGAGGGTGAGAGAGAAGGGAATGGGAGAGAGAGAGAAGGGAGAGGGAATGACGAGGGAGTTATAAGGGAGAGGGAGAGAGAAGGGAGGGGGAGAGAGAGAGAGAAGGGAGGGGGAGAGAGAGTGAATGGAGAGGGAGAGAGAGAGAGAGAAGGGAGAGAGAAGGGAGAGGGAGAGGTTGAGAAGAGAGAGAGAGAGAAGGGAAAGGGAGAGAGAGAAGGGAGGTCAGGTGTTCAGGATATCCAAGCTTCAACACAGATGCTTTAATCAGTCCCTGCTTCAGCACAGGTGGCTCAATCAGGGTCTCTGTCTTCAAACAAGCCTCTGTTTGAGCCACTTGTGCTGAAGCTGTAAAATTGTGCTGAAGCTGTAAAATCCTGAAATTCAGACCAGTTTGGGGGATTAAGGACTTGAGTTGAGCAGCCATGTGTTCAAATTCTATGATACCTATTATTTACATTTGCATCTAGAGTGCTCTTTAGAAGCGGTTTGTCTCACTTAAGAGTGATTAGAATAGGCCGCAAAATCTTTTGCTGTGTACAGGAAAAAAGAGGCATAACAAACCAAGGCTGCCATCTCTTTATATCACAAGGTTACTCAGCAAACATAACAGAAAAACACAGAGAATACACAGAACAATGCAAAGAGCCACCCACAAACAGAACTGGTTGATGATAAACCAATGAATACCAAATTTCAAACCACAGAAACATTAACATTCACAGTATTTACAATCTTTAACAGAACTCTTATGGAGACAATAAAGGGGGTAGGTGCTCTGGGGAATTTCATACACAAGAGCCCCACAAACAGGGCTGGTTGATGATAAACCAATGAATACCATATTTAAAACCACATAAACATTACAAGTTACAGTACTTACAATCTTTATCAGAACTCTTATAGACAATAAATGTGGATATAAACACACACATTACAGTATGTGGGTGTATATGTGTACATTATCTCTAGGGGTAGGTGCTCTGGGCTATTTCACACAAAAGAGCCCCACAAACAGGGCTGGTTGATGATAAACCAATTAATACCATATTTCAAACTGCATAAACATTACAAGTTACAGTACTTACAATCTTTATCAGTACCCTTGTAGACAATAAATGTGGATATACACACACACACACACACACATTACAGTATGTGGGTGTGTATGTGTACATTATCTCTAGGGGTAGGTGCTATGGACTATTTCATACACAAGAGCCACCCACAACCAGGGCTGGTTGATGATAAACCAATGAATACCATATTTCTAACCGCATAAACATTACAAGTTACAGTACTTACAATCTTTATCAGAACTCTTATAGTCAATAAATGTGGATATGGAGAAGGGAGAGAGAAAGAAAAGGGAGAGAGAAGGGAAAGGGAGAGAGAAGGAAAAGGGAGAGAGAAGGAAAGGGAGATAGAAGGAAAAGGGAGAGAGAAGGAAAAGGAAGAGAGAATGGAGAGACAAGGGAGAGGGAGAGACAAGGAAAGGGAGAGAGAAGGGAGAGGGAGAGAGAATGGAGTGACGAGGGAGAGAGAAGGGAGAGAGAAAGAGAGAGAAGGAAAAGGGAGGGGAAAGGAAAAGGGAGAGAGAATGGAAAGGGAGAGAGAAGGAAGAGGGAGAGAGAAGGAAGATGGAGAGAGAAGGAAGATGGAGAGAGAAGGAAGAGGGAGAGAGAAGGAAGAGGGAGAGAGAATGGAGAGACAAGGGAGAGGTAGAAACAAGGGAGAGGGAGTGACAAGGGATAGGGAGAGAGAAGGAAGAGGGAGAGAGAGAAGGGAGAGAGATAGAGAAGTTAGAGAAAGAGAGTGATGAGGGAGTGACAAGGAAAGGGGAGAGAGGAGGGAGAGGGAGAGAGAAGGAAGAGGGAGAGAGGAGAGAGAAGGGAGAGAGAGAGAAGGGAGAGGGATAGACAGAGAGAAGGAAGAGGGTGAGAGAGAAGGGAAAGGGAGAGAGAGGAGGGAGAGGGAGAGAGTAGAGGGAATGATGAGGGAGTTATAAGGGAGAGGGAGAGAGAAGGGAGGGGGAGAGAGAGAGAGAAGGGAGTGGAGAGAGAGAGAAGGGAGAGGGAAAGCAAAGGAAAGGGGAGGGGAAAGGAAAAGGGAGAGAATGGAGAGACAAGGAAAAGGGAGAGAGATTGGAAAGGGAGAGAGAAGGAAGAGGGAGAGAGAAGGAAGAGGGAGAGAGAAGGAAGAGGGAGAGAGAAGGGATAGGGAGAGAGAAGGGAGAGAGAAGGCAGAGGGATAGAGAAGGGAGTGAGAAAAGGGAGAGAGAAGGGAGAGAGAAAGGAGAGAGAAAGAAAAGGGAGAGAGAAAGAAAAGGGAGAGAGAAGGAAAGGGAGAGAGAAGGAAAAGGGAGAGAGAACGAAAGGGAGAGAGAATGGAGAGACAAGGGAGAGGGAGAGACAAGGAAAGGGAGAGAGAAGGGATAGGGAGAGAGAAGGGGGTGACAAGGAAGAGAGGAGGGAGAGAGAAGGGAGAGGGAGAGAGAAGGAAAAGGGAGGGGAAAGGAAAAGGGAGAGAGAAGGAAGAGGGAGAGAGAAGGAAGATGGAGAGAGAAGGAAGAGGGAGAGAGAAGGAAGAGGGAGAGAGAAGGAAGAGGGAGAGAGAAGGAAGAGGGAGAGAGAAGGAAGAGGGAGAGAGAAGGAAGAGGGAGAGAGAAGGAAGAGGGAGAGAGAAGGAAGAGGGAGAGAGAATGGAGAGACAAGGGAGAGGTAGAAACAAGGGAGAGTGAGCGACAAGGGATAGGGAGAGAGAAGGAAGAGGGAGAGAGAGAAGGGAGAGAGAGAGAGAAGGGAGAGAAAGAGAGTGATGAGGGAGTGACAAGGAAAAGGGAGAGAGAAGGGAGAGGGAGAGAGAAGGGAGAAGGAGAGAGGAGAGAGAGAAGGGAGAGAGAGAGAAGGGAGAGGGAGAGACAGACAGAAGGAAGAGGGTGAGAGAGAAGGGAAAGGGAGAGAGAGAGAAGGGAGAGGGAGAGAGAGAGGTAGAGGGAATGATGAGGGAGTTATAAGGGAGAGGGAGAGAGAAGGGAGGGGGAGAGAGAGAGAGAAGGGAGTGGAGAGAGAGAGAAGGGAGAGGGAGAGCGAAGGAAAGGGGAGGGGAAAGGAAAAGGGAGAGAATGGAGAGACAAGGAAAAGGGAGAGAGATTGGAAAGGGAGAGAGAAGGAAGAGGGAGAGAGAAAGAAGAGGGAGAGAGAAGGAAGAGGGAGAGAGAAGGGATAGGGAGAGAGAAGGCAGAGGGATAGAGAAGGGAGTGAGAAAAGGGAGAGAGAAGGGAGAGAGAGAAGGGAGAGGGAGAGACAGAGAGAAGGAAGAGGGTGAGAGAGAAGGGAGAGGGAGAGAGAGAGAAGGGAGAGGGAGATAGAGAGGGAGAGGGAATGACAAGGGAGTGATAAGGGAGAGGGAGAGAGAAGGGAGGGGGAGAGAGAGAGAAGGGAGGGGAGAGAGAGAGAAGGGAGAGGGAGAGAGAGAGAAGGGAGAGGAAGAGAGAAGGGAGAGGGAGAGAGAGAGGTTGAGAAGGGAGAGGGAGAGGTTGAGAAGGGAGAGATAGAGAGAAGGGAGATGGGTTAGGGTTAGGGTTAGGGTTAGGGTTAGGGTTAGGGTTAGGGTTAGGGTTATAGGGGAATACGAAAATTTAGGTATGTGACTCATTTGGGTACTAACCAATCAGAGAAGAGTTAGGGTTGAAAGTTAGGGTTGAAAGTTAGGGTTGAAAGTTAGGGTTGAAAGTTAGGGTTGAAAGTTAGGGTTGAAAGTTAGGGTTGAAAGTTAGGGTTGAAAGTTAGGGTTGAAAGTTAGGATTATTTTTCTATTTTTGTTTGGCCCAGGGTAATAGGGGAATACGAAAATTTAGGTATGTGACTCATTTGGGTACTAACCAATCAGAGAAGAGTTAGGGTTGAAAGTTAGGGTTGAAAGTTAGGGTTGAAAGTTAGGGTTGAAAGTTAGGGTTGAAAGTTAGGGTTGAAAGTTAGGGTTGACACTTAGGATTATTTTTCTATTTTTGTTTGGCCCAGGGTTATAGGGGAATACGAAAATTTAGGTATGTGACTCATTTGGGTACTAACCAATCAGAGAAGAGTTAGGGTTGAAAGTTAGGGTTGAAAGTTAGGGTTGAAAGTTAGGGTTGACACTTAGGATTATTTTTCTATTTTTGTTTGGCCCAGGGTTATAGGGGAATACGAAAATTTAGGTATGTGACTCATTTGGGTACTAACCAATCAGAGAAGAGTTAGGGTTGAAAGTTAGGGTTGAAAGTTAGGGTTGAAAGTTAGGGTTGAAAGTTAGGGTTGAAAGTTAGGGTTGACACTTAGGATTATTTTTCTATTTTTGTTTGGCCCAGGGTTATAGGGGAATACGAAAATTTAGGTATGTGACTCATTTGGGTACTAACCAATCAGAGAAGAGTTAGGGTTGAAAGTTAGGGTTGAAAGTTAGGGTTGAAAGTTAGGGTTGACACTTAGGATTATTTTTCTATTTTTGTTTGGCCCAGGGTTATAGGGGAATACGAAAATTTAGGTATGTGACTCATTTGGGTACTAACCAATCAGAGA
Source organism: Ascaphus truei (assembly GCF_040206685.1). Lineage (NCBI taxonomy): Eukaryota > Metazoa > Chordata > Amphibia > Anura > Ascaphidae > Ascaphus > Ascaphus truei. The sequence continues at coordinate 37,152 of NW_027454839.1, forward strand.
AGAGTTAGGGTTGAAAGTTAGGGTTGAAAGTTAGGGTTGAAAGTTAGGGTTGAAAGTTAGGGTTGAAAGTTAGGGTTGAAAGTTAGGGTTGACACTTAGGATTATTTTTCTATTTTTGTTTGGCCCAGGGTTATAGGGGAATACGAAAATTTAGGTATGTGACTCATTTGGGTACTAACCAATCAGAGAAGAGTTAGGGTTAGTGTTGAAAGTTAGGGTTAGGGTTAGGGTTAGTGTTGAAAGTTAGGGTTAGGGTTAGGGTTAGGGTTAGGGTTAGGGTTAGGGTTAGGGTTAGGGTTAGGGTTATAGGGGAATACGAAAATTTAGGTATGTGACTCATTTGGGTACTAACCAATCAGAGAAGAGTTAGGGTTGAAAGTTAGGGTTGAAAGTTAGGGTTGACACTTAGGATTATTTTTCTATTTTTGTTTGGCCCAGGGTTATAGGGGAATACGAAAATTTAGGTATGTGACTCATTTGGGTACTAACCAATCAGAGAAGAGTTAGGGTTGAAAGTTAGGGTTGAAAGTTAGGGTTGAAAGTTAGGGTTGAAAGTTAGGGTTGAAAGTTAGGGTTGAAAGTTAGGGTTGACACTTAGGATTATTTTTCTATTTTTGTTTGGCCCAGGGTTATAGGGGAATACGAAAATTTAGGTATGTGACTCATTTGGGTACTAACCAATCAGAGAAGAGTTAGGGTTGAAAGTTAGGGTTGAAAGTTAGGGTTGAAAGTTAGGGTTGACACTTAGGATTATTTTTCTATTTTTGTTTGGCCCAGGGTTATAGGGGAATACGAAAATTTAGGTATGTGACTCATTTGGGTACTAACCAATCAGAGAAGAGTTAGGGTTGAAAGTTAGGGTTGAAAGTTAGGGTTGAAAGTTAGGGTTGAAAGTTAGGGTTGAAAGTTAGGGTTGACACTTAGGATTATTTTTCTATTTTTGTTTGGCCCAGGGTTATAGGGGAATACGAAAATTTAGGTATGTGACTCATTTGGGTACTAACCAATCAGAGAAGAGTTAGGGTTGAAAGTTAGGGTTGAAAGTTAGGGTTGACACTTAGGATTATTTTTCTATTTTTGTTTGGCCCAGGGTTATAGGGGAATACGAAAATTTAGGTATGTGACTCATTTGGGTACTAACCAATCAGAGAAGAGTTAGGGTTGAAAGTTAGTGTTGAAAGTTAGGGTTGAAAGTTAGGGTTGAAAGTTAGGGTTGACACTTAAGATTATTTTTCTATTTTTGTTTGGCCCAGGGTTATAGGGGAATACGAAAATTTAGGTATGTGACTCATTTGGGTACTAACCAATCAGAGAAGAGTTAGGGTTGAAAGTTAGGGTTGAAAGTTAGGGTTGAAAGTTAGGGTTGAAAGTTAGGGTTGACACTTAGGATTATTTTTCTATTTTTGTTTGGCCCAGGGTTATAGGGGAATACGAAAATTTAGGTATGTGACTCATTTGGGTACTAACCAATCAGAGAAGAGTTAGGGTTGAAAGTTAGGGTTAGGGTTAGGGTTAGGGTTAGGGTTAGGGTTATAGGGGAATACGAAAATTTAGGTATGTGACTCATTTGGGTACTAACCAATCAGAGAAGAGTTAGGGTTGAAAGTTAGGGTTGAAAGTTAGGGTTGAAAGTTAGGGTTGACACTTAGGATTATTTTTCTATTTTTGTTTGGCCCAGGGTTATAGGGGAATACGAAAATTTAGGTATGTGACTCATTTGGGTACTAACCAATCAGAGAAGAGTTAGGGTTGAAAGTTAGGGTTGAAAGTTAGGGTTGAAAGTTAGGGTTAGGGTTAGGGTTAGGGTTAGGGTTAGGGTTAGGGTTAGGGTTATAGGGGAATACGAAAATTTAGGTATGTGACTCATTTGGGTACTAACCAATCAGAGAAGAGTTAGGGTTGAAAGTTAGGGTTGAAAGTTAGGGTTGAAAGTTAGGGTTGAAAGTTAGGGTTGAAAGTTAGGGTTGACATTTAGGATTATTTTTCTATTTTTGTTTGGCCCAGGGTTATAGGGGAATACGAAAATTTAGGTATGTGACTCATTTGGGTACTAACCAATCAGAGAAGAGTTAGGGTTGAAAGTTAGGGTTGAAAGTTAGGGTTGAAAGTTAGGGTTGACACTTAGGATTATTTTTCTATTTTTGTTTGGCCCAGGGTTATAGGGGAATACGAAAATTTAGGTATGTGACTCATTTGGGTACTAACCAATCAGAGAAGAGTTAGGGTTGAAAGTTAGGGTTGAAAGTTAGGGTTGAAAGTTAGGGTTGACACTTAGGATTATTTTTCTATTTTTGTTTGGCCCAGGGTTATAGGGGAATACGAAAATTTAGGTATGTGACTCATTTGGGTACTAACCAATCAGAGAAGAGTTAGGGTTGAAAGTTAGGGTTGAAAGTTAGGGTTGAAAGTTAGGGTTGAAAGTTAGGATTATTTTTCTATTTTTGTTTGGCCCAGGGTTATAGGGGAATACGAAAATTTAGGTATGTGACTCATTTGGGTACTAACCAATCAGAGAAGAGTTAGGGTTGAAAGTTAGGGTTGAAAGTTAGGGTTGAAAGTTAAGGTTGAAAGTTAGGGTTGAAAGTTAGGGTTGAAAGTTAGGGTTGAAAGTTAGGATTATTTTTCTATTTTTGTTTGGCCCAGGGTTATAGGGGAATACGAAAATTTAGGTATGTGACTCATTTGGGTACTAACCAATCAGAGAAGAGTTAGGGTTGAAAGTTAGGGTTGAAAGTTAGGGTTGAAAGTTAGGGTTGACACTTAGGATTATTTTTCTATTTTTGTTTGGCCCAGGGTTATAGGGGAATACGAAAATTTAGGTATGTGACTCATTTGGGTACTAACCAATCAGAGAAGAGTTAGGGTTGAAAGTTAGGGTTGAAAGTTAGGGTTGAAAGTTAAGGTTGAAAGTTAGGGTTGAAAGTTAGGGTTGAAAGTTAGGGTTGAAAGTTAGGGTTGAAAGTTAGGATTATTTTTCTATTTTTGTTTGGCCCAGGGTTATAGGGGAATACGAAAATTTAGGTATGTGACTCATTTGGGTACTAACCAATCAGAGAAGAGTTAGGGTTGAAAGTTAGGGTTGAAAGTTAGGGTTGAAAGTTAGGGTTGACACTTAGGATTATTTTTCTATTTTTGTTTGGCCCAGGGTTATAGGGGAATACGAAAATTTAGGTATGTGACTCATTTGGGTACTAACCAATCAGAGAAGAGTTAGGGTTGAAAGTTAGGGTTGAAAGTTAGGGTTGAAAGTTAGGGTTGACACTTTGGATTATTTTTCTATTTTGTTTGGCCCAGGGTTATAGGGGAATACGAAAATTTAGGTATGTGACTCATTTGGGTACTAACCAATCAGAGAAGAGTTAGGGTTGAAAGTTAGGGTTGAAAGTTAGGGTTGAAAGTTAGGGTTGACACTTAGGATTATTTTTCTATTTTTGTTTGGCCCAGGGTTATAGGGGAATACGAAAATTTAGGTATGTGACTCATTTGGGTACTAACCAATCAGAGAAGAGTTAGGGTTGAAAGTTAGGGTTGAAAGTTAGGGTTAGGGTTAGGGTTAGGGTTAGGGTTAGGGTTAGGGTTAGGGTTAGGGTTATAGGGGAATACGAAAATTTAGGTATGTGACTCATTTGGGTACTAACCAATCAGAGAAGAGTTAGGGTTGAAAGTTAGGGTTGAAAGTTAGGGTTGAAAGTTAGGGTTGAAAGTTAGGGTTGAAAGTTAGGATTATTTTTCTATTTTTGTTTGGCCCAGGGTTATTGGGGAATACGAAAATTTAGGTATGTGACTCATTTGGGTACTAACCAATCAGAGAAGAGTTAGGGTTGAAAGTTAGGGTTGAAAGTTAGGGTTGAAAGTTCGGGTTGACACTTAGGATTATTTTTCTATTTTTGTTTGGCCCAGGGTTATAGGGGAATACGAAAATTTAGGTATGTGACTCATTTGGGTACTAACCAATCAGAGAAGAGTTAGGGTTGAAAGTTAGGGTTGAAAGTTAGGGTTGACACTTAGGATTATTTTTCTATTTTTGTTTGGCCCAGGGTTATAGGGGAATACGAAAATTTAGGTATGTGACTCATTTGGGTACTAACCAATCAGAGAAGAGTTAGGGTTGAAAGTTAGGGTTGAAAGTTAGGGTTGAAAGTTAGGGTTGAAAGTTAGGGTTGAAAGTTAGGGTTGAAAGTTAGGGTTGACACTTAGGATTATTTTTCTATTTTTGTTTGGCCCAGGGTTATAGGGGAATACGAAAATTTAGGTATGTGACTCATTTGGGTACTAACCAATCAGAGAAGAGTTAGGGTTGAAAGTTAGGGTTGAAAGTTAGGGTTGAAAGTTAGGGTTGACACTTAGGATTATTTTTCTATTTTTGTTTGGCCCAGGGTTATAGGGGAATACGAAAATTTAGGTATGTGACTCATTTGGGTACTAACCAATCAGAGAAGAGTTAGGGTTGAAAGTTAGGGTTGAAAGTTAGGGTTGAAAGTTAGGGTTGAAAGTTAGGGTTGAAAGTTAGGGTTGACACTTAGGATTATTTTTCTATTTTTGTTTGGCCCAGGGTTATAGGGGAATACGAAAATTTAGGTATGTGACTCATTTGGGTACTAACCAATCAGAGAAGAGTTAGGGTTGAAAGTTAGGGTTGAAAGTTAGGGTTGAAAGTTAGGGTTGACACTTAGGATTATTTTTCTATTTTTGTTTGGCCCAGGGTTATAGGGGAATACGAAAATTTAGGTATGTGACTCATTTGGGTACTAACCAATCAGAGAAGAGTTAGGGTTGAAAGTTAGGGTTGAAAGTTAGGGTTGAAAGTTAGGGTTGACACTTAAGATTATTTTTCTATTTTTGTTTGGCCCAGGGTTATAGGGGAATACGAAAATTTAGGTATGTGACTCATTTGGGTACTAACCAATCAGAGAAGAGTTAGGGTTGAAAGTTAGGGTTGAAAGTTAGGGTTGAAAGTTAGGGTTGAAAGTTAGGGTTGACACTTAGGATTATTTTTCTATTTTTGTTTGGCCCAGGGTTATAGGGGAATACGAAAATTTAGGTATGTGACTCATTTGGGTACTAACCAATCAGAGAAGAGTTAGGGTTGAAAGTTAGGGTTAGGGTTAGGGTTAGGGTTAGGGTTAGGGTTATAGGGGAATACGAAAATTTAGGTATGTGACTCATTTGGGTACTAACCAATCAGAGAAGAGTTAGGGTTGAAAGTTAGGGTTGAAAGTTAGGGTTGAAAGTTAGGGTTGACACTTAGGATTATTTTTCTATTTTTGTTTGGCCCAGGGTTATAGGGGAATACGAAAATTTAGGTATGTGACTCATTTGGGTACTAACCAATCAGAGAAGAGTTAGGGTTGAAAGTTAGGGTTGAAAGTTAGGGTTGAAAGTTAGGGTTAGGGTTAGGGTTAGGGTTAGGGTTAGGGTTAGGGTTAGGGTTAGGGTTAGGGTTATAGGGGAATACGAAAATTTAGGTATGTGACTCATTTGGGTACTAACCAATCAGAGAAGAGTTAGGGTTGAAAGTTAGGGTTGAAAGTTAGGGTTGAAAGTTAGGGTTGAAAGTTAGGGTTGAAAGTTAGGGTTGACATTTAGGATTATTTTTCTATTTTTGTTTGGCCCAGGGTTATAGGGGAATACGAAAATTTAGGTATGTGACTCATTTGGGTACTAACCAATCAGAGAAGAGTTAGGGTTGAAAGTTAGGGTTGAAAGTTAGGGTTGAAAGTTAGGGTTGACACTTAGGATTATTTTTCTATTTTTGTTTGGCCCAGGGTTATAGGGGAATACGAAAATTTAGGTATGTGACTCATTTGGGTACTAACCAATCAGAGAAGAGTTAGGGTTGAAAGTTAGGGTTGAAAGTTAGGGTTGAAAGTTAGGGTTGAAAGTTAGGGTTGACACTTAGGATTATTTTTCTATTTTTGTTTGGCCCAGGGTTATAGGGGAATACGAAAATTTAGGTATGTGACTCATTTGGGTACTAACCAATCAGAGAAGAGTTAGGGTTGAAAGTTAGGGTTGAAAGTTAGGGTTGAAAGTTAGGGTTGAAAGTTAGGATTATTTTTCTATTTTTGTTTGGCCCAGGGTTATAGGGGAATACGAAAATTTAGGTATGTGACTCATTTGGGTACTAACCAATCAGAGAAGAGTTAGGGTTGAAAGTTAGGGTTGAAAGTTAGGGTTGAAAGTTAAGGTTGAAAGTTAGGGTTGAAAGTTAGGGTTGAAAGTTAGGGTTGAAAGTTAGGATTATTTTTCTATTTTTGTTTGGCCCAGGGTTATAGGGGAATACGAAAATTTAGGTATGTGACTCATTTGGGTACTAACCAATCAGAGAAGAGTTAGGGTTGAAAGTTAGGGTTGAAAGTTAGGGTTGAAAGTTAGGGTTGACACTTAGGATTATTTTTCTATTTTTGTTTGGCCCAGGGTTATAGGGGAATACGAAAATTTAGGTATGTGACTCATTTGGGTACTAACCAATCAGAGAAGAGTTAGGGTTGAAAGTTAGGGTTGAAAGTTAGGGTTGAAAGTTAAGGTTGAAAGTTAGGGTTGAAAGTTAGGGTTGAAAGTTAGGGTTGAAAGTTAGGGTTGAAAGTTAGGATTATTTTTCTATTTTTGTTTGGCCCAGGGTTATAGGGGAATACGAAAATTTAGGTATGTGACTCATTTGGGTACTAACCAATCAGAGAAGAGTTAGGGTTGAAAGTTAGGGTTGAAAGTTAGGGTTGAAAGTTAGGGTTGACACTTAGGATTATTTTTCTATTTTTGTTTGGCCCAGGGTTATAGGGGAATACGAAAATTTAGGTATGTGACTCATTTGGGTACTAACCAATCAGAGAAGAGTTAGGGTTGAAAGTTAGGGTTGAAAGTTAGGGTTGAAAGTTAGGGTTGACACTTTGGATTATTTTTCTATTTTGTTTGGCCCAGGGTTATAGGGGAATACGAAAATTTAGGTATGTGACTCATTTGGGTACTAACCAATCAGAGAAGAGTTAGGGTTGAAAGTTAGGGTTGAAAGTTAGGGTTGAAAGTTAGGGTTGACACTTAGGATTATTTTTCTATTTTTGTTTGGCCCAGGGTTATAGGGGAATACGAAAATTTAGGTATGTGACTCATTTGGGTACTAACCAATCAGAGAAGAGTTAGGGTTGAAAGTTAGGGTTGAAAGTTAGGGTTAGGGTTAGGGTTAGGGTTAGGGTTAGGGTTAGGGTTAGGGTTAGGGTTATAGGGGAATACGAAAATTTAGGTATGTGACTCATTTGGGTACTAACCAATCAGAGAAGAGTTAGGGTTGAAAGTTAGGGTTGAAAGTTAGGGTTGAAAGTTAGGGTTGACACTTAGGATTATTTTTCTATTTTTGTTTGGCCCAGGGTTATAGGGGAATACGAAAATTTAGGTATGTGACTCATTTGGGTACTAACCAATCAGAGAAGAGTTAGGGTTGAAAGTTAGGGTTGAAAGTTAGGGTTGAAAGTTAGGGTTGAAAGTTAGGGTTGACACTTAGGATTATTTTTCTATTTTTGTTTGGCCCAGGGTTATAGGGGAATACGAAAATTTAGGTATGTGACTCATTTGGGTACTAACCAATCAGAGAAGAGTTAGGGTTGAAAGTTAGGGTTGAAAGTTAGGGTTGAAAGTTAGGGTTGAAAGTTAGGGTTGAAAGTTAGGGTTGAAAGTTAGGGTTGACACTTAGGATTATTTTTCTATTTTTGTTTGGCCCAGGGTTATAGGGGAATACGAAAATTTAGGTATGTGACTCATTTGGGTACTAACCAATCAGAGAAGAGTTAGGGTTGAAAGTTAGGGTTGAAAGTTAGGGTTGAAAGTTAGGGTTGAAAGTTAGGGTTGACACTTAGGATTATTTTTCTATTTTTGTTTGGCCCAGGGTTATAGGGGAATACGAAAATTTAGGTATGTGACTCATTTGGGTACTAACCAATCAGAGAAGAGTTAGGGTTAGCGTTGAAAGTTAGGGTTAGGGTTGACCCTTACGATTATTTTTGTATTTGTGTTTGGTGAAAAAAGAATAGAACATTTTTAGTTATGTGACTCATTTAGGTACTTGGCCAATGAGAGTTAAGTTCTGAACAATTTAGGGAGGGTGTGGTTTGGGGTTGAAAGTGTGGTAAGAAAAAGTGTAAGTGGGTAAGAACGTGAGGGAGGTTGTGGGTAGGTGGGTGAGGGAGGTTTAGGGATGTATGGTGGGTGTGGGTAAGGAGGTTGAAGGTTTTTGAGGGAAGGTGGATGATGAAGAGAGTGGGTAGGTGGTGTTGAAGGTGGATTAGGGAGGGTGAGTAAATGTGTCTGGGAGGGTGAGGATGAAGGTGGGTGAAAAAAGTGTGGGTCAGTTCAGGTATGGGTGAGTGGGCAAGGGTGAGGCTGGGTATTGGTGTGCAGGTAAGGGTGGTGAAGGTGAATTTTAATATGGATGATGAGGGTAGAAGGTGGGTGAGGGAGGTTGGGTGAAGGAGGGTGTGGGAAGGTGATGTTGAAGGTGGGTGAGGGATGGTTAATATGGGTATAGGAGGCTTTGTAGGTAAGGTTGAGGCCAGTAAGGTAGAGTGAACATGGGTGAGGGAGGGTGAAGATTAAGGTGGAAGAGGGAGGGTGTGTTTAAGTGGGGTTAAAGGTTGGTGAATGTAGGTGAGGTAGGGGGATGAGTGAAGGTGTGGGTGAGTGAAGGTGTTGGTGAGGGGGCAATGGTGGGTGGGTGAAGGTGGATGAGTGTGAGGGTGAAGGTGGATGAGGTGGTGGGTGATAGTGAACATGGGTCAAGAGCGGGTGAGGGAGGGCATGGAATCAGTCTGTGAGCCTGCCCTTTCTATTTTGTTGTATATATTCTATTCCCTATCCAATTGACATGTTGCATTTATATGCAGTTAGTCATTCAAAAATTTGAAAACTCTTGCATTCGTTGCATGTTAGCGAGAGGCACCCTTAGAGGTAAAGAGCTAGCTTTTACCTCACTACTAAGTACTTGGACATTGAGGACTAGATCCGTTTTGTACAGAGCGGAGCTTCTCCTCTGCCGTATGCTAGGAGTGAAGAAGCACTACTGTCTATCGTCCGTAAAGGGGTATGCTTTCTTCCCCCAATTTACAGTCGAGCTAGCGCTGCAGATGGGACAGTAGCGAAGAGTTCACTGCCTGACTCTAAAAGGGCACACTCGTGTAAAGGGAGAGAAATCAACTCAAAGCTTTATATCCTGAGAGATAAAAGCAATGCATTGTGTAGGTGTACTCACTTACCTCAACTACTTACCTCCTTGTTAGTATGTCCTTTGTGAACATCATCTTGATAGACGAACTTACCTATTTTCATACTGCAAATAAATTTTACCCAAGATAAGTGAAAAAATATAATGCAATCCCCTTTAGAGCAATGCAGTTGAGGACCCTCTTTCACTGATGGACTAAATAAACAATGCTTAGACTGAGTGAGAGAGGGGTTTGTGAGAGAGAGGGGAGAGTGGTAGTCCTTGAAAGAGAGAGAGAAAGAAAGGACATTTGTGAGAGTAAAATACAGGTGATTTAGAAGGAGCAGGGATGCTAGTCAGGGAGAGTAATAGAGAGCAGGGAGAGAAAGAGAGGGTGTGAGAAAGAAAAAGAGAGAGAGAGAAGTGGAAGAAAGAAATGTGTGTGAGAGCAAGAGACGGGTTGAAGTGAAAGAGATAGAGTGGGAGTAAGAGAGAAAAAAATTGAGAGAAGGGAGAGGGAGAGAGAAGGGAGAGGGAGAGAGAAGAGAGGGAGAGAGAAGGGAGAGAGAGAAAGCAGGGAGAGACAAGTGTGAGAGGAGGGACAGAGAAGGGAGAGGGAGAGAGAAGGGAGAGGGAGAGAAAAGGAAAAGGGAGAGAAAATGAAAAGGGAGAGAGAAGGAAATGGAGATAGAAGGAAAAGGGAGAGAGAAGGAAGAGGGAGAGAGAATGGAGAGACAAGGGAGAGGGAGAGACAAGGAAAGGGAGAGAGAAGGGATAGTGAGAGAAAAGGGAGAGGGAGAGAGATGGAAGTGACAAGGGAGAGAGGAGGGAGAGAGAAGGGAGAGGGAGAGCGAAGGAAAGGAGAGGGGAAAGGAAAAGGGAGAGAATGGAGAGACAAGGAAAAGGGAGAGAGCATGGAAAGTGAGAGAGAAGGAAGAAGGAGAGAGAAGGAAGAGGGAGAGAGATGGGATAGGGAGAGAGAAGGGAGAGAGAAGGCAGAGGGATAGAGAAGGGAGTGAGAAAAGGGAGAGAGAAGGGAGAGAGAAAGAAAAGGGAGAGAGAAGGGAGAGGGAGAGACAAGGAAAGGGAGAGATAAGGGATAGGGAGAGAGAAGGGATAGGGAGAGAGAGAAGGGATAGGGAGAGGAAGAAGGGATAGGGAGAGGAAGAAGGGATACGGAGAGAGAGAAGGTAGATGTAGAGAGAAGGGAGATGGAGAGAGAAGGGAGAGGGAGAGAGAAGGGTGAGGGAAAGAAAAGGAAAAGGGAGAGAAAAGGAAAAGGGAGAGAAAAGGAAAAGGGAGAGAAAAGGAAAAGGGAGAGAAAAGGAAAAGAAAAGGGAGAGAAAAGGGAGAGAAAAGGGAGAGAAAAGGGAGAGAAAAGGGAGAGAAAAGGGAGAGAAAAGGGAGAGAGAAGGCAAAATGAGAGAGAAGGTAAAGGGAGAGAGAAGGAAAAGGGAGAGAGAAGGAAAGGGAGATAGAAGGAAAAGGGAGAGAGAAGGAAGAGGGAGAGAGAAGGAAGAGGGAGAGAGAATGGAGAGACAAGGGAGAGGGAGAGACAAGGAAAGGGAGAGAGAAGGGATAGGGAGAGAGAAGGGATAGGGAGAGAGAAGGGAGAGGGAGAGAGAAGGGAGAGGGAGAGAGTGATGAGGGAGTGACAAGGAAAAGGGAGAGAGAAGGGAGAGGGAGAGAGAAGGGAGAGGGAGAGAGGAGAGAGAGAAGGGAGAGAGAGAAGGGAGAGGGATAGACAGAGAGAAGGAAGAGGGTGCGAGAGAAGGGAAAGGGAGAGAGAGAGAAGGGAGAGGGGGAGAGAGAGGTAGAGGGAATGATCAGGGAGTTATAAGGGAGAGGGATAGAGAAGGGAGGGGGAGAGAGAGAGAGAAGGGAGTGGAGAGAGAAAGAAGGGAGAGGGAGAGCAAAGGAAAGGGGAGGGGAAAGGAAAAGGGAGAGAATGGAGAGACAAGGAAAAGGGAGAGAGATTGGAAAGGGAGAGAGAAGGAAGAGGGAGAGAGAAGGAAGAGGGAGAGAGAATAGATAGGGAGAGAGAAGGGAGAGAGAAGGCAGAGGGATAGAGAAGGGAGTGAGAAAATGGAGAGAGAAAGAAAAGGGAGAGAGAAGGAAAAGGGAGAGAGAAGGAAAAGGGAGAGAGAAGGAAAGGGAGATAGAAGGAAAAGGGAGAGAGAATGAGAAGGGAGAGAGAATGGAGAGACAAGGAAGAGGGAGAGACAAGGAAAGGGAGAGAGAAGGGATAGGGAGAGTGAAGGAAGAGGGAGAGAGAAAAGGGAGAGAGAGAGAGAAGGGAGAGAAAGAGAGTGATGAGGGAGTGACAAGGAAAATGGAGAGAGAAGGGAGAGGGAGAGAGAAGGGAGAGGGAGAGAGGAGAGAGAAAAGGGAGAGAGAGAGAAGGGAGAGGGAGAGAGAGAGGTAGAGGGAATGACGAGGGAGTTATAAGGGAGAGGGAGAGAGAAGGGAGGGGGAGAGAGAGAGAAGGGAGTGGAGAGAGAGAGAAGGGAGTGGAGAGAGAGAGAAGGGAGAGGGAGAGCGAAGGAAAGGGGAGGCAAGGAAAAGGGAGAGAATGGAGAGATAAGGAAAAGGGAGAGAGCATGGAAAGGGAGAGAGCATGGAAAGGGAGTGAGAAGTAAGAGGGAGAGAGAAGGAAGAGGGAGAGAGAAGGGATAGGGAGAGAGAATGGAGAGACAAGGGAGAGGGAGAGACAAGGAAAGGGAGAGAGAAGGGATAGGGAGAGAGAAGGGAGAGGGAGAGAGAAGGGGGTGACAAGGGAGAGAGGAGGGAGAGAGAAGGGAGAGGGAGAGAGAAGGAAAAGGGAGGGGAAAGGAAGATGGAGAGAGAAGGAAGATGGAGAGAGAAGGAAGATGGAGAGAGAAGGAAGAGGGAGAGAGAAGGAAGAGGGAGAGAGAAGGAAGAGGGAGAGAGAAGGAAGAGGGAGAGAGAAGGAAGAGGGAGAGAGAAGGAAGAGGGAGAGAGAAGGAAGAGGGAGAGAGAAGGAAGAGGGAGAGAGAAGGAAGAGGGAGAGAGAAGGAAGAGGGAGAGAGAATGGAGAGACAAGGGAGAGGTAGAAACAAGGGAGAGGGAGCGACAAGGGATAGGGAGAGAGAAGGAAGAGGGAGAGAGAGAAGGAAGAGGGAGAGAGAGAAGGAAGAGGGAGAGAGAGAAGGAAGAGGGAGAGAGAGAAGGGATACGGAGAGAGAGAAGGTAGATGTAGAGAGAAGGGAGATGGAGAAGAAGGAAGATGGAGAAGGGAGAGAGAGAGAGAGAGAGAGAGAGAGAGAGAGAGAGATGAGGGAGTGACAAGGAAAATGGAGAGAGAAGGGAGAGTGAGAGAGAAGGGAGAGGGAGAGAGGAGAGAGAAGGGAGAGAGAGAAGAGAGAGGGAGAGACAGAGAGAAGGAAGAGGGTGAGAGAGAAAGGAATGGTTGAGAGAGAGAAGGGAGAGGGAGAGGGAATGACGAGGGAGTTATAAGGGAGAGGGAGAGAGAAGGGAGGGGGAGAGAGAGAAGGGAGTGGAGAGAGAGAGAAGGGAGAGGGAGAGCGAAGGAAAGGGTAGGGGAAAGGAAAAGGGAGAGAATGGAGAGATAAGGAAAAGGGAGATAGCATGGAAAGGGAGAGAGACGGAAGAGGGAGAGAGAAGGAAGAGGGAGAGAGAAGGGATAGGGAGAGAGAAGGGAGAGAAAGGCAGAGGGATAGAGAAGGGAGTGAGAAAAGGGAGAGAGAAAGAAAAGGGAGAGAGAAGGGAAAAGGAGAGAGAAGGAAAAGGGAGAGAGAAGGAAAAGGGAGAGAGAAGGAAAGGGAGAGGGAAGGAAAAGGGAGAGAGAATGGAGAGACAAGGGAGAGGGAGAGACAAGGAAAGGGAGAGAGAAGGGATAGGGAGAGAGAAGGGAGAGGGAGAGAGGAGGGGGTGACAAGGGAGAGAGGAGGGAGAGAGAAGGGAGAGGGAGAGAGAAGGAAAAGGGAGCGGAAAGGAAAAGGGAGAGAGAATGGAAAGGGAGAGAGAAGGAAGATGGAGAGAGAAGGAAGATGGAGAGAGAAGGAAGATGGAGAGAGAAGGAAGAGGGAGAGGGAAGGAAGAGGGAGAGGGAAGGAAGAGGGAGAGAGAATGGAGAGACAAGGGAGAGGTAGAAACAAGGCAGAGGGAGCGACAAGGGATAGGGAGAGAGAAGGAAGAGGGAGAGAGAAAAGGGATAGGGAGAGAGAGAAGGGATACGGAGAGAGAGAAGGGATACGGAGAGAGAGAAGGGATACGGAGAGAGAGAAGGTAGATGTAGAGAGAAGGGAGATGGAGAAAGAAGGAAGATGGAGAAGGGAGAGAGAGAGAAGGGAGAGAGAGAGAGAGAGGGAGAGAGAGAGAGTGATGAGGGAGTGACAAGGAAAAGGGAGAGAGAAGGGAGAGAGAAGGGAGAGGGAGAGAGGAGAGAGAGAAGGGAGAGAGAGAGAAGGGAGAGGGAGAGACAGAGAGAAGGAAGAGGGTGAGAGAGAAGGGAAAGGGAGAGAGAGAGAAGGGAGAGAGAGAAGGGAGAGGGAGAGAGAGAGGTAGAGGGAATGACGAGGGAGTTATAAGGGAGAGGGAGAGAGAAGGGAGGGGGAGAGAGAGAGAGAAGGGAGTGGAGAGAGAGAGAAGGGAGAGGGAGAGCGAAGGAAAGGGGAGGGGAAAGGAAAAGGGAGAGAATGGAGGGAAAAGGGAGAGAGCATGGAGAGGGAGAGAGAAGGGAGAGGGAGAGAGGAGAGAGAGAAGGGAGAGTGAGAGAAGGGAGAGGGAGAGACAGAGAGAAGGAAGAGGGTGAGTGAGAAGGGAAAGGGAGAGAGAGAGAGAAGGGAGAGGGAGAGAGAGAGGTAGAGGGAATGACGAGGGAGTTATAAGGGAGAGGGAGAGAGAAGGGAGGGGGAGAGAGAGAGAGAAGGGAGTGGAGAGAGAGAGAGAAGGGAGAGGGAGAGCGAAGGAAAGGGGAGGGGAAAGGAAAAGGGAGAGAATGGAAAGATAAGGAAAAGGGAGAGAGCATGGAAAGGGAGAGAGAAGTAAGAGGGAGAGAGAAGGAAGAGGGAGAGAGAAGGTATAGGGAGAGAGAAGGGAGAGGGAGATAGAAGGGGGTGACAAGGGAGAGAGGAGGGAGAGAGAAGGGAGAGGGAGAGAGAAGGAAAAGGGAGGGAAAAGGAAAATGGAAAGAGAGAATGGAAAGGGAGAGAGAAGGAAGATGGAGAGAGAAGGAAGATGGAGAGAGAAGGAAGATGGAGAGAGAAGGAAGATGGGGAGAGAAGGAAGAGGGAGAGGGAAGGAAGAGGGAGAGAGAATGGAGAGACAAGGGAGAGGTAGAAACAAGGGAGAGGGAGCGACAAGGGATAGGGAGAGAGAAGGAAGAGGGAGAGAGAGAAGGGATAGGGAGAGAGAGAAGGGATAGGGAGAGAGAGAAGGGATAGGGAGAGAGAGAAGGGATAGGGAGAGAGAGAAGGTAGATGTAGAGAGAAGGGAGATGGAGAAAGAAGGAAGATGGAGAAGGGAGAGAGAGAGAAGGGAGAGAGAGAGAGTGATGAGGGAGTGACAAGGAAAAGGGATTGAGAAGGGAGAGGGAGAGAGAAGGTAGAGGGAGAGAGGAGAGAGAGAAGGGAGAGAGAGAAGGGAGAGGGAGAGGGAAGGAAGAGGGAGAGAGAAGGAAGAGGGAGAGAGAAGGAAGAGGGAGAGAGAAGGAAGAGGGAGAGAGAATGGAGAGACAAGGGAGAGGTAGAAACAAGGGAGAGGGAGCGACAAGGGATAGGGAGAGAGAAGGAAGAGGGAGAGAGAGAAGGAAGAGGGAGAGAGAGAAGGAAGAGGGAGAGAGAGAAGGAAGAGGGAGAGAGAGAAGGGATACGGAGAGAGAGAAGGTAGATGTAGAGAGAAGGGAGATGGAGAAGAAGGAAGATGGAGAAGGGAGAGAGAGAGAGAGAGAGAGAGAGAGAGAGAGAGAGAGAGAGAGATGAGGGAGTGACAAGGAAAATGGAGAGAGAAGGGAGAGTGAGAGAGAAGGGAGAGGGAGAGAGGAGAGAGAAGGGAGAGAGAGAAGAGAGAGGGAGAGACAGAGAGAAGGAAGAGGGTGAGAGAGAAAGGAATGGTTGAGAGAGAGGAGGGAGAGGGAATGACGAGGGAGTTATAAGGGAGAGGGAGAGAGAAGGGAGGGGGAGAGAGAGAAGGGAGTGGAGAGAGAGAGAAGGGAGAGGGAGAGCGAAGGAAAGGGTAGGGGAAAGGAAAAGGGAGAGAATGGAGAGATAAGGAAAAGGGAGATAGCATGGAAAGGGAGAGAGACGGAAGAGGGAGAGAGAAGGAAGAGGGAGAGAGAAGGGATAGGGAGAGAGAAGGGAGAGAAAGGCAGAGGGATAGAGAAGGGAGTGAGAAAAGGGAGAGAGAAAGAAAAGGGAGAGAGAAGGGAAAAGGAGAGAGAAGGAAAAGGGAGAGAGAAGGAAAAGGGAGAGAGAAGGAAAGGGAGAGGGAAGGAAAAGGGAGAGAGAATGGAGAGACAAGGGAGAGGGAGAGACAAGGAAAGGGAGAGAGAAGGGATAGGGAGAGAGAAGGGAGAGGGAGAGAGGAGGGGGTGACAAGGGAGAGAGGAGGGAGAGAGAAGGGAGAGGGAGAGAGAAGGAAAAGGGAGCGGAAAGGAAAAGGGAGAGAGAATGGAAAGGGAGAGAGAAGGAAGATGGAGAGAGAAGGAAGATGGAGAGAGAAGGAAGATGGAGAGAGAAGGAAGAGGGAGAGGGAAGGAAGAGGGAGAGGGAAGGAAGAGGGAGAGAGAATGGAGAGACAAGGGAGAGGTAGAAACAAGGCAGAGGGAGCGACAAGGGATAGGGAGAGAGAAGGAAGAGGGAGAGAGAAAAGGGATAGGGAGAGAGAGAAGGGATACGGAGAGAGAGAAGGGATACGGAGAGAGAGAAGGGATACGGAGAGAGAGAAGGTAGATGTAGAGAGAAGGGAGATGGAGAAAGAAGGAAGATGGAGAAGGGAGAGAGAGAGAAGGGAGAGAGAGAGAGAGAGGGAGAGAGAGAGAGTGATGAGGGAGTGACAAGGAAAAGGGAGAGAGAAGGGAGAGAGGAGAGAGAGAAGGGAGAGAGAGAGAAGGGAGAGGGAGAGACAGAGAGAAGGAAGAGGGTGAGAGAGAAGGGAAAGGGAGAGAGAGAGAAGGGAGAGAGAGAAGGGAGAGGGAGAGAGAGAGGTAGAGGGAATGACGAGGGAGTTATAAGGGAGAGGGAGAGAGAAGGGAGGGGGAGAGAGAGAGAGAAGGGAGTGGAGAGAGAGAGAAGGGAGAGGGAGAGCGAAGGAAAGGGGAGGGGAAAGGAAAAGGGAGAGAATGGAGAGATAAGGAAAAGGGAGAGAGCATGGAGAGGGAGAGAGAAGGGAGAGGGAGAGAGGAGAGAGAGAAGGGAGAGTGAGAGAAGGGAGAGGGAGAGACAGAGAGAAGGAAGAGGGTGAGTGAGAAGGGAAAGGGAGAGAGAGAGAGAAGGGAGAGGGAGAGAGAGAGGTAGAGGGAATGACGAGGGAGTTATAAGGGAGAGGGAGAGAGAAGGGAGGGGGAGAGAGAGAGAGAAGGGAGTGGAGAGAGAGAGAGAAGGGAGAGGGAGAGCGAAGGAAAGGGGAGGGGAAAGGAAAAGGGAGAGAATGGAAAGATAAGGAAAAGGGAGAGAGCATGGAAAGGGAGAGAGAAGTAAGAGGGAGAGAGAAGGAAGAGGGAGAGAGAAGGTATAGGGAGAGAGAAGGGAGAGGGAGATAGAAGGGGGTGACAAGGGAGAGAGGAGGGAGAGAGAAGGGAGAGGGAGAGAGAAGGAAAAGGGAGGGAAAAGGAAAATGGAAAGAGAGAATGGAAAGGGAGAGAGAAGGAAGATGGAGAGAGAAGGAAGATGGAGAGAGAAGGAAGATGGAGAGAGAAGGAAGATGGGGAGAGAAGGAAGAGGGAGAGGGAAGGAAGAGGGAGAGAGAATGGAGAGACAAGGGAGAGGTAGAAACAAGGGAGAGGGAGCGACAAGGGATATGGAGAGAGAAGGAAGAGGGAGAGAGAGAAGGGATAGGGAGAGAGAGAAGGGATAGGGAGAGAGAGAAGGGATAGGGAGAGAGAGAAGGGATAGGGAGAGAGAGAAGGTAGATGTAGAGAGAAGGGAGATGGAGAAAGAAGGAAGATGGAGAAGGGAGAGAGAGAGAAGGGAGAGAGAGAGAGTGATGAGGGAGTGACAAGGAAAAGGGATTGAGAAGGGAGAGGGAGAGAGAAGGTAGAGGGAGAGAGGAGAGAGAGAAGGCAGAGAGAGAAGGGAGAGGGAGAGGGAAGGAAGAGGGAGAGAGAAGGAAGAGGGAGAGAGAAGGAAGAGGGAGAGAGAAGGAAGAGCGAGAGAGAATGGAGAGACAAGGGAGAGGTAGAAACAAGGGAGAGGGAGCGACAAGGAAGAGGGAGAGAGAGAAGGAAGAGGGAGAGAGAGAAGGAAGAGGGAGAGAGAGAAGGAAGAGGGAGAGAGAGAAGGAAGAGGGAGAGAGAGAAGGGATACGGAGAGAGAGAAGGTAGATGTAGAGAGAAGGGAGATGGAGAAGAAGGAAGATGGAGAAGGGAGAGAGAGAGAGAGAGAGAGAGAGATGAGGGAGTGACAAGGAAAATGGAGAGAGAAGGGAGAGTGAGAGAGAAGGGAGAGGGAGAGAGGAGAGAGAAGGGAGAGAGAGAAGAGAGAGGGAGAGACAGAGAGAAGGAAGAGGGTGAGAGAGAAAGGAATGGTTGAGAGAGAGAAGGGAGAGGGAGAGGGAATGACGAGGGAGTTATAAGGGAGAGGGAGAGAGAAGGGAGGGGGAGAGAGAGAAGGGAGTGGAGAGAGAGAGAAGGGAGAGGGAGAGCGAAGGAAAGGGTAGGGGAAAGGAAAAGGGAGAGAATGGAGAGATAAGGAAAAGGGAGATAGCATGGAAAGGGAGAGAGACGGAAGAGGGAGAGAGAAGGAAGAGGGAGAGAGAAGGGATAGGGAGAGAGAAGGGAGAGAAAGGCAGAGGGATAGAGAAGGGAGTGAGAAAAGGGAGAGAGAAAGAAAAGGGAGAGAGAAGGGAAAAGGAGAGAGAAGGAAAAGGGAGAGAGAAGGAAAAGGGAGAGAGAAGGAAAGGGAGAGGGAAGGAAAAGGGAGAGAGAATGGAGAGACAAGGGAGAGGGAGAGACAAGGAAAGGGAGAGAGAAGGGATAGGGAGAGAGAAGGGAGAGGGAGAGAGGAGGGGGTGACAAGGGAGAGAGGAGGGAGAGAGAAGGGAGAGGGAGAGAGAAGGAAAAGGGAGCGGAAAGGAAAAGGGAGAGAGAATGGAAAGGGAGAGAGAAGGAAGATGGAGAGAGAAGGAAGATGGAGAGAGAAGGAAGATGGAGAGAGAAGGAAGAGGGAGAGGGAAGGAAGAGGGAGAGGGAAGGAAGAGGGAGAGAGAATGGAGAGACAAGGGAGAGGTAGAAACAAGGCAGAGGGAGCGACAAGGGATAGGGAGAGAGAAGGAAGAGGGAGAGAGAAAAGGGATAGGGAGAGAGAGAAGGGATACGGAGAGAGAGAAGGGATACGGAGAGAGAGAAGGGATACGGAGAGAGAGAAGGTAGATGTAGAGAGAAGGGAGATGGAGAAAGAAGGAAGATGGAGAAGGGAGAGAGAGAGAAGGGAGAGAGAGAGAGGGAGAGAGAGAGAGTGATGAGGGAGTGACAAGGAAAAGGGAGAGAGAAGGGAGAGAGAAGGGAGAGGGAGAGAGGAGAGAGAGAAGGGAGAGAGAGAGAAGGGAGAGGGAGAGACAGAGAGAAGGAAGAGGGTGAGAGAGAAGGGAAAGGGAGAGAGAGAGAAGGGAGAGAGAGAAGGGAGAGGGAGAGAGAGAGGTAGAGGGAATGACGAGGGAGTTATAAGGGAGAGGGAGAGAGAAGGGAGGGGGAGAGAGAGAGAGAAGGGAGTGGAGAGAGAGAGAAGGGAGAGGGAGAGCGAAGGAAAGGGGAGGGGAAAGGAAAAGGGAGAGAATGGAGAGATAAGGAAAAGGGAGAGAGCATGGAGAGGGAGAGAGAAGGGAGAGGGAGAGAGGAGAGAGAGAAGGGAGAGTGAGAGAAGGGAGAGGGAGAGACAGAGAGAAGGAAGAGGGTGAGTGAGAAGGGAAAGGGAGAGAGAGAGAGAAGGGAGAGGGAGAGAGAGAGGTAGAGGGAATGACGAGGGAGTTATAAGGGAGAGGAGAGAGAAGGGAGGGGGAGAGAGAGAGAGAAGGGAGTGGAGAGAGAGAGAGAAGGGAGAGGGAGAGCGAAGGAAAGGGGAGGGGAAAGGAAAAGGGAGAGAATGGAAAGATAAGGAAAAGGGAGAGAGCATGGAAGGGAGGAGAGAAGTAAGAGGGAGAGAGAAGGAAGAGGGAGAGAGAAGGTATAGGGAGAGAGAAGGGAGAGGGAGATAGAAGGGGGTGACAAGGGAGAGAGGAGGGAGAGAGAAGGGAGAGGGAGAGAGAAGGAAAAGGGAGGGAAAAGGAAATGGAAAGAGAGAATGGAAAGGGAGAGAGAAGGAAGATGGAGAGAGAAGGAAGATGGAGAGAGAAGGAAGATGGAGAGAGAATGAAGATGGGGAGAGAAGGAAGAGGGAGAGGGAAGGAAGAGGGAGAGAGAATGGAGAGACAAGGGAGAGGTAGAAACAAGGGAGAGGGAGCGACAAGGGATAGGGAGAGAGAAGGAAGAGGGAGAGAGAGAAGGGATAGGGAGAGAGAGAAGGGATAGGGAGAGAGAGAAGGGATAGGGAGAGAGAGAAGGGATAGGGAGAGAGAGAAGGTAGATGTAGAGAGAAGGGAGATGGAGAAAGAAGGAAGATGGAGAAGGGAGAGAGAGAGAAGGGAGAGAGAGAGAGTGATGAGGGAGTGACAAGGAAAAGGGATTGAGAAGGGAGAGGGAGAGAGAAGGTAGAGGGAGAGAGGAGAGAGAGAAGGGAGAGAGAGAAGGGAGAGGGAGAGGGAAGGAAGAGGGAGAGAGAAGGAAGAGGGAGAGAGAAGGAAAAGGGAGGGAAAAGGAAAATGGAAAGAGAGAATGGAAAGGGAGAGAGAAGGAAGATGGAGAGAGAAGGAAGATGGAGAGAGAAGGAAGATGGAGAGAGAAGGAAGATGGGGAGAGAAGGAAGAGGGAGAGGGAAGGAAGAGGGAGAGAGAATGGAGAGACAAGGGAGAGGTAGAAACAAGGGAGAGGGAGCGACAAGGGATATGGAGAGAGAGAAGAGAAAGGGAGAGAGAGAAGGGATAGGGAGAGAGAGAAGGGATAGGGAGAGAGAGAAGGG